>NC_086450.1:88507406-88807406 GCF_028390025.1 Pseudophryne corroboree | reverse complement strand
ATAGCTACATGGGGGTATCAGATACAGGGAACGATGCAAATTACAGGGAGGTAGCTGTTTCTGTATTAATGGACGGACTCAGACAGTAAGGGACAGGGTACAAACATTTTTTGCCTGATTGGATAGCTTGTCGTAGAGAGTGCGCGATTGAACACCATAAGAATATTGCTAGGCGTAGAGAACTGCAGGAGGAGAGGCTGGAGATTGAAAGTATACAGGCTCTTACACCAGAGTCTCATCAGCCTAAACCCCAAAAACCCTGGTGGTAAGAAAAGACAGAGAAATTGTTACATTTGTAAAAAAAATAAAGGACATTTTGCTAGAGATTGCAAGAGTAGTAGAGCATATAGCCAATATAGACCCCTAGACAGAGAAAACAAGCCACGTTATTAAACACATAGATGGGATCAAGGGACATATAGTAAGGCGTCATGAGCCATATAGAAAACACAGATTCGGTTAATGGGAAGAATGGAATAAATGCAACTTTACCCTTTTGACAGAACTTACTGGGGTTAGGAGGAGGTCCCTAAACTTCTGCTTCTTTCTCTAACGTCCTAAGTGGATGCTGGGGACTCCGTAAGGACCATGGGGAATAGCGGCTCCGCAGGAGACTGGGCACAAAGTAAAAAGCTTTAGGACTACCTGGTGTGCACTGGCTCCTCCCCCTATGACCCTCCTCCAAGTCTCAGTTAAGATTTTGTGCCCGAACGAGAAGGGTGCAATCTAGGTGGCTCTCCTGAGCTGCTTAGAGAAAAAGTTTAAAGTAGGTTTTTTACTTTCAGTGAGACCTGCTGGCAACAGGCTCACTGCATCGAGGGACTAAGGGGAGAAGAAGCGAACTCACCTGCGTGCAGAGTGGATTGGGCTTCTTAGGCTACTGGACATTAGCTCCAGAGGGACGATCACAGGCCCAGCCATGGATGGGTCCCGGAGCCGCGCCGCCGTCCCCCTTACAGAGCCAGAAGACTGAAGAGTCCGGAAAATCGGCGGCAGAAGACGTCCTGTCTTCATTAAGGTAGCGCACAGCACCGCAGCTGTGCGCCATTGCTCTCAGCACACTTCACACTCCGGTCACTGAGGGTGCAGGGCGCTGGGGGGGCGCCCTGAGACGCAATAGAAATACCTTTTTTTGGCTAAAAATACATCACATATAGCTCCTGGGCTATATGGATGTATTTAACCCCTGCCTAAATTACAATAAAAAATCGGGAGAAAGGCCGCCGAAAAGGGGGCGGAGCCTATCTCCTCAGCACACTGGCGCCATTTTTTCCTCACAGCTCCGTTGGAGGAAGGCTCCCTGGCTCTCCCCTGCAGTCCTGCACTACAGAAACAGGGTAAAACAAGAGAGGGGGGGCATAAAATTGGCATATAAAGATATACAGCAGCTATATTAGGGAAAAACACTTATATAAGGTTATCCCTGTATATATATATATAGCGCTCTGGTGTGTGCTGGCAAACTCTCCCTCTGTCTCCCCAAAGGGCTAGTGGGGTCCTGTCCTCTATCAGAGCATTCCCTGTGTGTGTGCGGTGTGTCGGTACGTTGTGTCGACATGTATGAGGAGGAAAATGGTGTGGAGGCGGAGCAATTGCCTGTGTTAGTGATGTCACCCTCTAGGGAGTCGACACCTGACTGGATGATCTTATGGAAAGAATTACGTGATAGTGTCAGCACTTTACAAAAGTCTGTTGACGACATGAGACAGCCGGATAATCAGTTAATACAGGCGTCTCAAACACCGTCAGGGGCTCTAAAGCGTCCGTTACATCAGGTCGATACAGACACAGACACTGACTCCAGTGTCGACGGTGAAGAAACAAACGTATTTTCCAGTAGGGCTACACGTTACATGATCACGGCAATGAAGGAGGTTTTGAACATTTCTGATACTACAAGTACCACAAAAAAGGGTATTATGTGGGGTGTGAAAAAACTACCCGTAGTTTTTCCTGAATCAGATGAATTAAATGAGGTGTGTGATGAAGCGTGGGTTTCCCCCGATAAAAAACTGCTAATTTCTAAAAAATTATTGGCATTATACCCTTTCCCGCCAGAGGTTAGGGCGCGCTGGGAAACACCCCCTAGGGTGGATAAGGCGCTCACACGCTTATCAAAACAAGTGGCGTTACCGTCTCCTGATACGGCCGCCCTCAAGGAACCAGCTGATAGGAAGCTGGAAAATGTTCTAAAAAGTATATACACACATACTGGTATTATACTGCGACCAGCAATCGCCTCAGCCTGGATGTGCAGTGCTGGGGTGGCTTGGTCGGATTCCCTGACTGAAAATATTGATACCCTGGACAGGGACAATATATTATTGACTATAGAGCATTTAAAAGATGCGTTTCTATATATGCGAGATGCACAGAGGGATATTTGCACTCTGGCATCAAGAGTAAGTGCGATGTCCATTTCTGCCAGAAGAGGATTATGGACGCGACAGTGGTCAGGGGATGCGGATTCCAAACGGCATATGGAAGTATTGCCGTATAAAGGGGAGGAGTTATTTGGGGTCGGTCTATCGGACTTGGTGACCACGGCAACGGCCGGGAAATCCACCTTTCTACCCCAAGTCACCTCGCAGCAGAAAAAGATACCGTCTTTTCAGGCTCAGTCCTTTCGTCCCCATAAGGGCAAGCAGGCAAAAGGCCACTCATATCTGCCCCGGGGCAGAGGAAGGGGAAAAAGACTGCAGCAGACAGCCTCTTCCCACGAACAGAAGCCCTCCCCCGCTTCTGCCAAGTCCTCAGCATGACGCTGGGGCCTTACAAGCGGACTCAGGCACGGTGGGGGCCCGTCTCAAGATTTTCAGCGCGCAGTGGGCTCACTCGCAAGTGGACCCCTGGATCCTGCAGGTAGTATCTCAGGGGTACAAATTGGAATTCGAGACGTCTCCCCCTCGCCGGTTCCTGAAGTCTGCTTTACCAACGTCTCCCCCCGACAGGGAGGCGATATTGGAAGCCATTCACAAGCTGTATTCCCAGCAGGTGATAATCAAGGTACCCCTCCTACAACAGGGAAAGGGGTATTATTCCACGCTGTTTGTGGTACCGAAGCCGGACGGCTCGGTGAGACCCATTTTAAATCTGAAATCCTTGAACACTTACATAAGAAGGTTCAAGTTCAAGATGGAGTCACTCAGAGCAGTGATAGCGAACCTGGAAGAAGGGGACTATATGGTGTCTCTGGACATCAAGGATGCTTACCTCCATGTCCCAATTTGCCCTTCTCACCAAGGGTACCTCAGGTTTGTGGTACAGAACTGTCATTATCAGTTTCAGACGCTGCCGTTTGGATTGTCCACGGCACCCCGGGTCTTTACCAAGGTAATGGCCGAAATGATGATTCTTCTTCGAAGAAAAGGCGTCTTAATTATCCCTTACTTGGAAGATCTCCTGATAAGGGCAAGGTCCAGAGAACAGTTAGAGGTCGGAGTAGCACTATCTCAAGTAGTACTACGACAGCACGGATGGATTCTAAATATTCCAAAATCGCAGCTGATTCCGACGACACGTCTGCTGTTCCTAGGGATGATTCTGGACACAGTACAGAAAAAGGTGTTTCTCCCGGAGGAGAAAGCCAAGGAGTTATCCGACCTAGTCAGGAACCTCCGAAGACCAGGCCAAGTGTCAGTACATCAATGCACAAGGGTCCTGGGAAAGATGGTGGCTTCTTACGAAGCGATTCCATTCGGCAGATTCCACGCAAGAACTTTTCAGTGGGATCTGCTAGACAAATGGTCCGGATCGCATCTTCAAATGCATCAGCGGATAACCCTGTCTCCAAGGACAAGGGTGTCTCTCCTGTGGTGGTTACAGAGTGCTCATCTCCTAGAGGGCCGCAGATTCGGCATTCAGGATTGGGTCCTGGTGACCACGGATGCCAGCCTGAGAGGCTGGGGAGCAGTCACACAGGGAAGAAATTTCCAGGGCTTGTGGTCAAGCATGGAAACGTCACTTCACATAAATATCCTGGAACTAAGGGCCATTTACAATGCCCTAAGTCAGGCAAGGCCTCTGCTTCAGGGTCAGTCGGTGTTGATCCAGTCGGACAACATCACGGCAGTCGCCCACGTAAACAGACAGGGCGGCACAAGAAGCAGGAGGGCAATGACGGAAGTTGCAAGGATTCTTCGCTGGGCGGAAAATCATGTGATAGCACTGTCAGCAGTGTTCATTCCGGGAGTGGACAACTGGGAAGCAGACTTCCTCAGCAGACACGATCTCCACCCGGGGGAGTGGGGACTTCACCCAGAAGTCTTCCACATGATTGTGAACCGTTGGGAAAAACCAAAGGTGGACATGATGGCGTCCCGCCTCAACAAAAAACTGGACAGATATTGCGCCAGGTCAAGGGACCCTCAGGCAATAGCTGTGGACGCTCTGGTAACACCGTGGGTGTACCGATCAGTGTATGTGTTCCCTCCTCTGCCTCTCATACCCAAGGTATTGAGAATCATAAGAAGGAGAGGAGTAAAGACTATACTCGTGGCTCCGGATTGGCCAAGAAGGACTTGGTACCCGGAACTTCAAGAGATGCTCACGGAAGACCCGTGGCCTCTACCTCTAAGAAAGGACCTGCTCCAGCAGGGACCATGTCTGTTTCAAGACTTACTGCGGCTGCGTTTGACGGCATGGCGGTTGAACGCCGGATCCTGAAGGAAAAAGGCATTCCGGATGAAGTCATCCCTACCCTGATCAAAGGCCCCTACAGAGGAATTTCAACTGGGTCGTTTCCTGCATTTCCTGCAGGCAGGACTGTCTATGGGCCTAAAATTAGGGTCCATTAAGGTTCAAATTTCGGCCCTGTCAATATTCTTCCAAAAAGAACTAGCTTCAGTTCCTGAAGTTCAGACGTTTGTCAAGAGGGTACTGCATATACAGCCTCCTTTTGTGCCTCCAGTGGCACCTTGGGATCTCAATGTAGTTTTGGGATTCCTAAAATCACATTGGTTTGAACCACTCACCACTGTGGACTTAAAATATCTCACATGGAAAGTGGTAATGATGTTAGCCCTGGCTTCAGCCAGGCGTGTATCAGAATTGGCGGCTTTATCCTATAAAAGCCCTTACCTAATTTTTCATACGGATGGGGCAGAATTGAGGACTCGGCCTCAATTTCTTCCTAAGGTGGTTTCAGCATTTCACTTAAACCAGCCTATTGTGGTGCCTGCGGCTACTAGGGACTTGGAGGATTCCAAGTTGCTAGACGTAGTCAGGGCCCTGAAAATATATGTTTCCAGGAAGGCTGGAGTCAGAAAATCTGACTCGCTGTTTATCCTGTATGCACCCAACAAGCTGGGTGCTCCTGCTTCTAAGCAGACGATTGCTCGTTGGATTTGTAGTACAATTCAGCATTGCTAAATTCTACAAATTTGATACCCTGGCTGAGGAGGACCTGGAGTTCTCTCATTCGGTGCTGCAGAGTCATCCGCACTCTCCCTTGTACATAGTTATTGTTACAAAAATCGGGTTATTATTGTTGTGAGCCATCTTTTCAGAGGCTCCTTTGTTATCATGCTGTTAACTGGGTTCAGATCACAAGTTGTACGGTGTGATTGGTGTGGCTGGTTTGAGTCTTACCCGGGATTCAAAATCCTTCCTTATTGTGTACGCTCGTCCGGGCACAGTATCCTAACTGAGACTTGGAGGAGGGTCATAGGGGGAGGAGCCAGTGCACACCAGGTAGTCCTAAAGCTTTTTACTTTGTGCCCAGTCTCCTGCGGAGCCGCTATTCCCCATGGTCCTTACGGAGTCCCCAGCATCCACTACGGACTATGAGAAATAGAATTATCGGTAAGTAAATTCTTATTTTCTCTAGCAGAAGTGACCTCTAATTAATTTAACAGAAGTTTTGTTAGAGATGGTATACATATAGCGTGCTCCCGCCCAAGAAGTACGAATTATATTGGATACCCACGAAGACTAAGGTTGCATTTCACTGTTCTAGATATATGTCCATCACAGGTAGAGGAAATTATCTCAAAGATACCGGGTTCCCTATGGATCGATCACAAGAGACTGCGTTTCGGGTTCTATTAGTAATTCTGGTTTTGATAAGGACAGTTTGTTTTTGTGAGGGTCCCAGAGAGGTCGAACAGGGATCTGGAATGGGTTCTGATGGCAAGTACGAATTTGTAGAATCTCAGGAGCGGCACATCGCTCAAGTAAAGGCTAGCATCAGTAAGCGCTCTGGTAGTCAGGGAGCTCGGAGGCACTGTGAGGGGTTATTGTCTAATAAATGTTGTGTTTGTAGGAGAGTACTGCCAGAGGTCATGACCATAACCCATGATAAGATGAAAGACGTTCACCGCAGTGCTCAGGCTCCTTATACTCATTCTCACTATGAACACATCATCAAGAGACATCTCATAGATAGGACAGAGCACGCAGCCTCTAATTTGATCCACGAATCCACCGGGATTCAGTTCCTTCTCACATTAGACATTACCCGTACTGCCAGAGGAACTATAAATTATAGGTATATCCATGCGCTAGCGAACTTGATAGATAATATCACTGAGATGTATGACGACGCCTTCAGGTATACGGGAAGGGAGTTACAAGCTTACAAGCAGGAACTGATACCACGCAATTGGTTCTCAGGTTTAGGAAAGTGGGCTCAAAATGTCATCATGAGTGTAGGGAAGTTTCTCCTTTGTATCCTGGGAGTCGTCATAATTATTGGTCTGATATTTAGGTGTGTTCGAATTCTGACGCGGCGCAAGCACGGCACAAATTTGATGAGTCTAAGGAGCGAGGGCGCTGTTATAGCAGCAGATTTCATTTATGACCCATCCATAGAGAAAGTGTTATGATAAGGATTGCAAATTAATTTCATGGCCTGTTTCTTTCACCCGTTTTTCTTTTGTTTCCCCCTCTGCCCAGATACATCCATCCGGAAAAGACATCTGCCCTACCCAAAATGTTTTTGTGAATGTATTTTAGATATGTATCTTATCTTCATCTCTGCAACCTCCAGTTAATGGCACACATAGTCAACAGGTGATATCCACATACTAGCACTCACATATGTTCCCCCTCCATGTATCATCAAATAAATGTGCACCCCATTTGTTGGAACAAGAAGCCGAAAAGAGCTTGGTAGTGTTTGTTGGCCCATTTACAGACCCTTAGTACGGGATCAGAAGGATGTAATGTATACTTCGCAATACCTCGAAGCTTATTCAGAACATATACGGCACGATGATACATGCCCCGCAGACATGGATTCATACATACATGCTTTTTACTATCCCACTAGGTCATACATTTCCCACCTACAACTCTCTCCGATCATCAAAGCTTCTGTAGATATTGTATAGATATTTTTCTGTTTAGTGATTAGATAGTGGCAGTTATTGGTGACTGTCAAAGGGTGGACTGTCAAAGTCAAAAAATATTACAACACACACACCAAGTACAAACCACACACAGATGGCCTCCGTACGCGTACTTGCTCTGCTGTGCATGCACATATCTGCAATTTGCCTATGGTCGCTCCCGCATTCATGCGCATTAGCGCGTGGTATGGGTATTTACGGTAGAGTTTGTGAACGCATGGAAAGCTATCAAAACACATTACATATTTAATCCAAATAGTGCACAATGTACACATAGTATCCCTGCACCACATCAGAAAGTAACAACAGTTTGAATGGTTTCAGAAGAAAGGGATTCACCTTTACAGGATAGGAGGGGACAGAACAAAGTTACAAGGTGGTGTTTGGTATCCAGCTGTAGGGTATTTTAAGGGAAACATTCCGGTGTTGGTTTGAGGAAGATCGCATGTTCCTGCGGATAGTTATGTGCAGGAGCAGAATATAGATATAAACTGTATTTACTGTACATTATGAATGCGGCGGGAATCCAGAGGAGACCACCCACAAGAGCAGTGAAAATAGACATCGCCCACCTATTCAAACAGACCTATGACTTCTCCTGTACTGTAAATGACCATCCCTGTGTCCAATGGACAAAGAGATTACAGAATCCATTGTGTTATGTTTTGGATGAAGTGAATAAAGAGAGCCTGCAGCAGGCCTGGTGAGACACAAGACTCACAAAGTTATCTATCAGATGACCGAGGACTGGCCGGGTTGCGCAAGCTTGTCCACTCACGTATGTACCATTGAATGTAGCCATTTACTCTGTTATATTGTATTGTATTATTTGTATTGTAACCCCCTTTTAGCAATAATACCCTGTGGTGTCGGAACCCAGCGGTTTAATTACAATCTGGTGTCGTGTCTTCATTGCCCTGCTAAGGTTTAAAGTGTCTTATCATTGCATTGCATTGCTGTATAAGGTTTAAAGTGTATTATTATTGCATTGCATTGCTGTAGAAGGTTTAAAGTGTATCTCTGGGTGTGTACGCGCTGTGAGTACTTTGTACCGTCAGCGCGCCGTTTGTACGCTAAGTCCGTACACAGCACGGGACTTTGTACGCTAATAGCGTACAAAGTACGTAGAGTGTGTATTAAGTACAGCAGCCGCAGCGGCTCCATGGTAAAATGTATTAAGGTGTGTTTAAGGTATAGCTTTCATTCCTGCATATAAAACGGCATTGTCAGTACACACATGCCGTGATGAGCGATGTCACAAGTGACATTGCTCACATTGAGCATGCAGGACCACCGACCTGCAATCAACGAGCATGGGTGCGCGCATCGTTGATTGCTAGGACCATACACACTAGACGATGTGAACAATATATCGTTCACAATCGTTGGTATCTACCATATTGGTCAAAATAATTGTCTAGTGTGTATGGCCCTTAAGACGGGCAGACAAGATCCCCTAGCAGAGTCTCCTGGCCACAAGTGGATGCCCTTTGGGCTCCAGGGCTTCCCACTACCTCCTCATTCTACTTTCATTGAGGAGGCTATAGGACATGTGGGTTATACCGTACCAAATGAACACAGGTTTCAGACTTACCGTTTCAGATTGTAATGACATTTGGTATAATAAATGCTGCCATGGATGTAAAGAAAACCCCCAATACTTAGGCTATGTTCAATGATTTTGGAGTTATATGCCTTTAAAACTGCAAATTTATTATAAAAAATGTGCTATTAACACTTTTTCTCTGACGTCCTAGTGGATGCTGGGGACTCCGTAAGGACCATGGGGAATAGACGGCTCCGCAGGAGACTGGGCACAATTAAAGAAAGATTCAGGACTATCTGGTGTGCACTGGCTCCTCCCCCTATGACCCTCCTCCAGACCTCAGTTAGATTTCTGTGCCCGGCCGAGCTGGATGCACACTAGGAGGCTCTCCTGAGTTCCTAGAAAGAAAGTATAATTTAGGTTTTTTATTTTACAGTGAGACCTGCTGGCAACAGGCTCACTGCAACGAGGGACTAAGGGGAGAAGAAGCGAACCTACCTAACTGGTGGTAGCTTGGGCTTCTTAGGCTACTGGACACCATTAGCTCCAGAGGGATCGCACACAGGACCTGACCTCGTCGTCCGGTCCCGGAGCCGCGCCGCCGTCCCCCTTACAGAGCCAGAAGCAAGAAGTGTCCGAAAAATCGGCGGCTGAAGACTTCTGTCTTCTCCAAGGTAGCGCACAGCACTGCAGCTGTGCGCCATTGCTCCTCATGCACACCACACACTCCGGTCACTGATGGGTGCAGGGCGCTGGGGGGGGGCGCCCTGAGCAGCAATATTATCACCTTGGCTGGCAAAACTGACACTATATGTAGCCCTAGTGGTTATATAGGTGTAAATTACCCCTGCCAGATTTACACAAACAGCGGGAGAAAGCCCGCCGAAAAAGGGGCGGAGCCATCTTCCTCAGCACACTGGCGCCATTTTCCCTCACAGCTCCGCTGGAAGGATCGCTCCCTGGCTCTCCCCTGCAGTCCTGCACTACAGAAAGGGTAAAAAAGAGAGGGGGGGCACTAAATTTAGGCGCAGTATATATAATACAAGCAGCTATAGGGGAAAACACTCTGTATAGGGATATCCCTGTGTTATATAGCGCTCTGGTGTGTGCTGGCATACTCTCCCTCTGTCTCCCCAAAGGGCTTTGTGGGGTCCTGTCCTCTGTCAGAGCATTCCCTGTGTGTGTGCTGTGTGTCGGTACTGTTGTGTCGACATGTATGATGAGGATAATGATGTGGAGGCAGAGCAAATGCCTGTGAATGTGATGTCACCCCCTGCGGGGTCGACACTTGTGTGGATGGACTTATGGAAGGAATTACGTGACAGTGTCAGCTCCTTAAATAAAAGGTTTGACGACATAGGACAGCCGGCTACTCAGCTTGTGCCTGTCCAAGCGTCTCAAATGTCATCAGGGGCTTTAAAACGCCCGCTACCTCAGATGGCAGACACAGATGTTGACACGGATACCGACTCCAGTGTCGACGACGATGAGACTAGTGTACCTTCCAATAGGGCCACCCGTTACATGATTGAGGCAATGAAAAATGTATTACACATTTCTGATAGTACCCCAGGTACCACAAAAAAGGGTATTATGTTTGGTGAGAAAAAACTACCAGTAGTTTTTCCTGCATCTGAGGAATTAAATGAGGTGTGTGAGGAAGCGTGGACTTCCCCCGATAAGAAATTGATAATTTCTAAACGGTTATTGGTAGCGTACCCTTTCCCGCCAGAGGATAGGTCACGTTGGGAAACACCCCCTTAGGGTAGATAAAGCGCTTACACGTTTATCAAAAAAGGTGGCACTACCGTCTCCGGATACGGCCGCCCTAAAGGAACCTGCTGAGAGGAAGCAGGAGGCTACCCTAAAAGCTATATATACACACACGGGCATTATATTGCGACCAGCGATTGCATCGGCATGGATGTGCAGTGCTGCTGCTGCGTGGTCAGATTCCCTGTCGGATAATATTGATACTCTGGATAGGGACAATATTTTGCTGACAATAGAGCATATAAAAGACGCTGTCTTATACATGCGTGATGCACAGAGGGATATTTGCCGGCTGGCATCAAAAATAAGCGCAATGTCCATTGCCGCCAGAAGGGGGTTATGGACTCGGCAGTGGTCAGGTGATGCCGATTCAAAAAGGCACATGGAAGTTTTGCCTTATAAGGGGGTGGAACTGTTTGGGGATGGTCTTTCAGATCTCGTTTCCACAGCTACGGCTGGGAAATCGACATTTTTGCCACAGGCTACCCCACAGCAAAAGAAAGCACCGTATTATCAAGTACAGTCCTTTCGGCCCCATAAAAACAAGAGGGCTAGAGGCGCATCCTTTCTGCCGAGAGGCAAAGTTAGAGGGAAAAAACTGCAGCATACAGCCAGTTCCCAAGAGCAGAAGTCCTCCCCCGCCTCCGGTAAGTCCACAGCATGACGCTGGGGCTTCACAGGCGGACCCGGGTACGGTGGGGGCCCGTCTCAGAAATTTCAGCGCACAGTGGGCTCTCTCACAGGTGGATCCCTGGATCCTTCAAGTAGTATCTCAGGGGTACAGGCTGGAATTCGAGGCGTCTCCCCCCCGCCGTTTCCTAAAATCTGCCTTACCAGCAACTCCCTCTGCCAGGGAGGCAGTGTTGGTGGCTATCCAAAAACTGTATTCACAGCAAGTGATTGTCAAGGTACCCCTCCTTCAACAAGGAACGGGTTACTATTCCACAATGTTTGTGGTACCGAAACCGGACGGTTCGGTGAGACCCATCTTAAATTTAAAATCCTTGAACACATATATCAAAAGATTCAAGTTCAAGATGGAATCGCTCAGGGCGGTTATTGCGAGCCTGGACGAGGGGGATTACATGGTCTCCCTGGACATCAAGGATGCCTACCTGCATGTCCCCATTTACCCTCCTCACCAGGAGTACCTCAGGTTTGTGGTACAGGACTGTCACTATCAGTTCCAGACGCTGCCGTTTGGGTTATCCACAGCACCAAGGGTCTTTACCAAGGTAATGGCCGAAATGATGATACTCCTTCGGAAGAAGGGGGTTTTAATTATCCCGTACTTGGACGATCTCCTGATAAAGGCGAGGTCCAAGGAACAGTTGTTAGTGGGGGTAGCACTTTCTCGGGAAGTGCTGCAGCAGCACGGCTGGATTCTCAATATCCCAAAGTCACAGCTGGTCCCGACGACACGTCTTCTGTTCCTGGGAATGATTCTGCACACAGACCAGAAAAAAGTGTTTCTTCCAGTGGAAAAAGCCGAGGAGTTGTCATCTCTAGTCAGAAACCTCCTAAAACCATGACAGGTGTCGGTACATCAATGCACGCGAGTCCTGGGAAAAATGGTAGCTTCGTACGAAGCAATTCCATTCAGAAGGTTCCACGCAAGGATGTTCCAGTGGGACCTGTTGGACCAATGGTCCGGGTCGCATCTCCAGATGCAGCAGCGGATAACCCTGTCGGCAAGGACCAGGGTGTCACTACTGTGGTGGCTGCAGAGGGCTCATCTACTAGAGGGCCGCAGATTCGGAATACAGGACTGGGTCCTGGTGACCACGGATGCCAGCCTTCGGGGCTGGGGAGCAGTCACACAGGGAAGAAATTTCCAAGGGCTGTGGTCAAATCAGGAGATTTCACTACACATAAATATCCTGGAGCTAAGAGCCATTTACTATGCCCTATGCCAAGCAAGTCCCCTGCTTCAAAACAAAACGGTTCTGATCCAATCAGACAACATCACGGCGGTCGCCCATGTAAACAGACAGGGCGGCACAAGAAGCAGGAGGGCAATGGCAGAAGCCACAAGGATTCTCCGATGGGCGGAAAATCACGTCAGCAGTGTTCATTCCAGGTGTGGACAACTGGGAAGCACACTTCCTCAGCAGACACGACCTTAACCCGGGAGAGTGGGGGCTTCATCCAGAAGTCTTCCGATTGATTGTAAACCGTTGGGAAAGACCACAGGTGGATATGATGGCGTCCCGCCTCAACAAAAAGCTAAAAAGATATTGCGCCAGGTCAAGGGACCCTCAGGCGATAGCTGTGGACGCTCTAGTGACACCGTGGGTGTACCAGTCGGTTTACGTGTTTCCCCCTCTGCCTCTTATTCCCAAGGTGCTGAGAATAATACGAAGGGGAAGAGTGAGAACTATACTCGTGGTTCCGGATTGGCCAAGAAGAACTTGGTACCCGGAACTTCAAGAGATGCTCTCAGAGGATCCATGGCCTCTACCGCTAAGGCGGGACCTGCTGCAGCAGGGGCCCTGCCTGTTCCAAGACTTACCGCGGCTGCGTTTGACGGCATGGCGGTTGAACGCCGGATCCTGAAGGAAAAAGGTATTCCGGAGGAAGTCATTCCTACCCTGATCAAGGCCAGGAAGGATGTGACTGCAACCCACTATCACCGCATTTGGCGGAAATATGTGGCTTGGTGTGATGCCAGGAAGGCCTGTTATGAGCCACGGCTGTGGCTCATTCCTGTTTTGCATGTCAGTTAGGTATTTTATGTTTATAAATTGTTTCGCAGGCCAGGATTTCCCGTTGCTCTGTTTAAGAGTACTCTTGGTTGCTGCCGCTGGTGAGTCTGTGTAATTGCAGCTTGTTCCCATGTGTTCAGCCTCACCTGGCTGCTAATTGCATCTTGTCAGTTTGGAGTCATGCAACAGGGCAGCTACAGAAGATTATTAATTAGGCCTCTCTGTTATATGCTGGCTCAGTGCTATTCACAGACGCTGGTGATATTTCTGGGTTCCAGTCTGCTTGAGTTCTGAGCTTGGTTCCTGCTAGTTCCTGAGCTTCCTGTGTCAGTCCCTGTGTCGATTCCTATGTCTGATCCCGTGTCCTGCCGTGAGGCGTTCCTGTCCTGAGGTCCAGTGCCTTTGCCTGTGCCTGGTCAAGTTTCTGGCTTCTTGGTGTCCACCGGTCTGTCGTTTGGGATTCTGCCTGTCCTCCAGTTCTGAGAGTCTGTGTCAGCAGCATTGGGAGTTCCTGTCCGTTTGCTAGTATTCGTACAGGTTCCGTGAGTAGCGGCACTGCCGCGTCCGTCGGCCTAGGCCGCTGTATTCCCTTATTATTTCTGTCACTGGTGTTTTGCAGAGGGTTCTGCTTATGCTGTCACCGCCGGTACACAAAAGTATTGTGTCGGTGTGTGGTCAGCATTTCCTTTGCTGTTCTTTTCCTTTGGCGGCAAGCCGCACATACTTTGGATTTAGGTTTGTTAGTAGCCCCTGGCCTTGTTGTTTAGTCAGAGGGCCCCTTGTTATCACCCTGTCTCGGTTCACTCTTTGTCTCTCATTAAGACCTGAGGGGGCATCGAAGTTGGGCAGACGTAATCCGCCCTTCAAACGCGGCTGCCATGGGCTCAAGCAACCATAGTCTCGCAAGAGCGTACTGACAGCACGGGCGAGACAACGGAGATAGGGCGCCAGGGGCTATTCCCTTTCCATTCCCCTTTCCCAGCATTACGTCCTGGTGCTCTGGACTCGCTTCATAACATCTCCCTTGTTCTGAGCACCAGGAACCTAACAAGGCCCCAACAGAGGAATTTCAACTGGGTCGTTTCCTACATTTCCTGCAAGCAGGGGTGACGATGTGCCTCAAATTGGGGTCCATTAAGGTCCAGATTTCGGCTCTGTCGATTTTCTTTCAAAAGGAACTGGCTTCGTTGCCTGAAGTTCAGACTTTTGTCAAGGGAGTTCTGCATATTCAGCCTCCTTACGTGCCTCCTGTGGCACCTTGGGATCTCAATGTGGTTTGGGGATTCCTGAGGTCACATTGGTTCGAGCCACTTAAAACCGTGGATTTGAAATATCTCACGTGGAAAGTGGTCATGTTGTTGGCCCTGGCTTCGGCCAGGCGTGTATCAGAATTGGCGGCTTTGTCGTGTAAAAGCCCTTATCTGATTTTCCATATGGATAGGGCAGAGTTGAGGACTCGTCCTCAGTTTCTCCCGAAGGTGGTATCAGCGTTTCACTTGAACCAACCTATTGTGGTGCCTGCGGCTACTAGGGACTTGGAGGATTCCAAGTTGCTGGACGTAGTCAGAGCCCTGAAATTTATGTTTCCAGGACGGCTGGAGTCAGGAAAACTGATTTGCTGTTTATCCTGTATGCACCCAATAAGCTGGGTGCTCCTGCTTCTAAGCAGACCATTGCTCGCTGGATTTGTAACACTATTCAGCTTGCGCATTCTGCGGTAGGACTACCGCAGCCAAAATCAGTAAAAGCCCACTCCACAAGGAAGGTGGGCTCATCTTGGGCGGCTGCCCGAGGGGTCTCGGCACTACAACTTTGCCGAGCGGCTACTTGGTCAGGGTCTAACACTTTTGCTAAATTTTACAAATTTGATACCCTGGCTGAGGAGGACCTTGAGTTTGCTCATTCGGTGCTGCAGAGTCATCCGCACTCTCCCGCCCGTTTGGGAGCTTTGGTATAATCCCCATGGTCCTTACGGAGTCCCCAGCATCCACTAGGACGTCAGAGAAAATAAGAATTTACTCACCGGTAATTCTATTTCTCGTAGTCCGTAGTGGATGCTGGGCGCCCATCCCAAGTGCGGATTGTCTGCAATACTTGTAAATAGTTATTGTTCCACAAATCGGGTTGTTATTGCGAGCCATCTGTTCAGAGGCTCCGTTGTTATCATACTGTTAACCGGGTACGGTGTGATTGGTGTGGCTGGTATGAGTCTTACCCGGGATTCAAAATCCTTCCTTATTGTGTCAGCTCTTCCGGGCACAGTATCTTAACTGAGGTCTGGAGGAGGGTCATAGGGGGAGGAGCCAGTGCACACCAGATAGTCCTGAATCTTTCTTTAATTGTGCCCAGTCTCCTGCGGAGCCGTCTATTCCCCATGGTCCTTACGGAGTCCCCAGCATCCACTACGGACTACGAGAAATAGAATTACCGGTGAGTAAATTCTTATTTTTAAATTGCATTTGCAACTCACCTATTTTGCTAGAGAGTTGGGCAAGGTCTCACTTTAAACCTCTTTATGGGCTTTCATTTGATATTTAACACAGCAGTACGTTTCCATAAAAATGTAAAAAATGTAAAAAAGAAATTTAGATTTTCTCAAAAAGCCTTTTTTTTTTTTTTTGGGGGGGGGGGGAAATCTCAAACATTTGGGATCGTAATGTGATCATTTGTTATAAGAGCTTTCATTTTTGAGTGATTCATAAAAATTGTATTTAAAAAAAAACAATATTTTTTTTAAATTTTTCTACAATACAGGAATGAAATTTCTCTGACGTCCTAGTGGATGCTGGGAACTCCGTAAGGACCATAGGGAATAGCGGCTCCGCTGGAGACTGGGCACAACTAAAGAAAGCTTTAGGACTACCTGGTGTGCACTGGCTCCTCCCTCTATGACCCTCCTCCAGACCTCAGTTAGAATTTTGTGCCCGGCCGAGCTGGATGCACACTAAGGGCTCTCCTGAGCTCTTAGAAAAGAAAGTTATATTTAGGTTTTTTATTTTCAGTGAGATCTGCTGGCAACAGACTCACTGCTACGAGGGACTTAGGGGAGAGAAGCGGACCTACCTGCTTGCAGCTAGCTTGGGCTTCTTAGGCTACTGAACACCATTAGCTCCAGAGGGATCGAACACAGGCCCAGCCTCGGTCGTCCGGTCCCAGAGCCGCGCCGCCGTCCCCCTTGCAAAGCCAGAAGCAAGAAGATGTTCCTGAAAATCGGCGGCAGAAGACTTCGGTCTTCATTAAGGTAGCGCACAGCACTGCAGCTGTGCGCCATTGCTCCCCATGCACACCACACGCTCCGGTCACTGATGGGTGCAGGGCGCTGGGGGGGGGGGGGGGGGCCTGGGGCTGCAATAAGAGTACCTTACAGGCAAAATAACACATAATATAGTCATTAAGACTATATATGTGTAAAATCCCCTGCCATATATTCCATAAAAAAGCGGGAGAAGCCCGCCGAAAAAGGGGCGGGGCTATCTCCCTCAGCACACTGGCTCCATTTCCTCTCACAGCTCCGCTGGAAGGACGCTCCCCAGGCTCTCCCCTGCAGTTTCCAGACTTCATAGGGTAAAAAAGAGAGGGGGGGCACTAAATTTAGGCGCAGTATCTGTATATTAATAGCAGCTATAAGGGAAAAATCACTATGTATAGTGTGAATCCCTACATTATATATAGCGCTCTGGTGTGTGCTGGCATACTCTCTCTCTGTCTCCCCAAAGGACTTTGTGTGGTCCTGTCCTCAGTCAGAGCATTCCCTGTGTGTGTGCGGTGTATCGGTACGGCTGTGTCGACATGTTTGATGAGGAGGCTTATGTGGAGGCGGAGCAGGTGCCGATAAATGTGATGTCACCCCCTGCGGGGTCGACACCTGAGTGGATGGTTATGTGGAAGGAATTACGCGACAGTGTCAACTCCTTACATAAAAGGTTTGACGACATAGCAGATGTGGGACAGCCGGCTTCTCAGCCTGTGCCTGCCCAGACGTCTCAAAAGCCATCAGGGGCTCTAAAACGCCCGCTACCTCAGATGGCAGACACAGATGTCGACACGGATACTGACTCCAGTGTCGACGATGATGAGACTAGTGTACATTCCAGTAGAGCCACCCGTTACATGATTACGGCAATGAAAAATGTGTTGCATATTTCTGATATTACCCCAGGTACCACAAAAAAGGGTATTATGTTTGGGGAGAAAAAACTACCAGTGGTTTTTCCCCCTTCTGATGAATTAAATGAAGTGTGTGAAGAAGCGTGGGCTTCCCCCGATAAGAAACTGGTAATTTCTAAAAAGTTACTAATGGCGTACCCTTTCCCGCCAGAGGACAGGTCACGTTGGGCCGCCTTAAAGGAACCTGCAGATAGAAAGCAGGAGGCTATCCTGAAGTCTGTATATACACACTCAGGCATTATACTGAGACCAGCTATTGCTTCAGCATGGATGTGCAGTGCTGCAGCTGCGTGGTCAGATTCCCTGTCAGAAAACATTGATACCTTAGACAGGGACACTATATTGCTAACCGTTGAGCACATTAAAGACGCAGTCTTATACATGAGAGATGCACAGAGGGATATTTGCCGGCTGGCATCTAAAATAAACGCAATGTCCATTTCTGCCAGGAGAGGATTGTGGACTCGGCAGTGGACAGGTGATGCTGATTCTAAAAGGCACATGAAAGTTTTGCCTTACAAGGGTGAGGAGTTGTTTGGGGATGGTCTCTCGGACCTCGTTTCCACGGCTACAGCTGGGAAATCAGCATTTTTACCCCATGTTCCCTCACAGCCAAAGAAAGCACCGTATTATCAGGTACAGTCCTTTCGGCCCCAGAAAGGTAAGCGGGTTAGAGGCGCGTCCTTTCTGCCCAGAGGCAGAGGTAGGGGGAAAAAGCTGCAGCATACAGCCAGTTCCCAGGAACAAAAGTCCTCCCCCGCTTCCTCTAAGTCCACCGCATGACGCTGGGGCTCCACAGGCGGAGCCAGGTACGGTGGGGGCCCGTCTCAAGAACTTCAGCGACCAGTGGGTTCGCTCACGGGTGGATCCCTGGATTCTACAGGTAGTATCTCAGGGGTACAAGCTGGAATTCGAGACGTCTCCTCCTCGCCGTTTCCTCAAATCTGCCTTGCCGACGGCTCCCTCGGACAGGGAGGCAGTGCTGGAGGCAATTCACAAGCTGTATTCGCAGCAGGTGATAGTCAAGGTACCCCTCCTTCAACAGGGATGAGGTTACTATTCCACAATGTTTGTGGTACCGAAACCGGACGGTTCGGTGAGACCCATCTTAAATTTGAAATCCTTGAACACTTATATACGAAGGTTCAAGTTCAAAATGGAATCGCTCAGGGCGGTTATTGCAAGCCTGGACGAAGGGGATTTCATGGTATCACTGGATATCAAGGATGCTTACCTGCATGTCCCCATTTACCCCCCTCACCAGGAGTACCTCAGATTTGTGGTACAGGACTGTCATTACCAATTCCAGACGTTGCCGTTTGGTCTGTCCACGGCACCGAGGGTATTTACCAAGGTAATGGCAGAGATGATGATACTCCTTCGAAAAAAGGGAGTTATAATTATCCCGTACTTGGACGATCTCCTTATAAAGGCGAGGTCCAGGGAACAGTTGCTGATCGGAGTAGCACTAGCTCGGGCAGTGCTACAACAGCACGGCTGGATCCTGAACTTTCCGAAATCGCAGCTGGTTTCTACAATGCGTCTACTGTTCCTGGGGATGGTTCTCGACACAGAACAGAAAAAAGTGTTTCTCCCGGAGGAGAAGGCCAAGGAGTTGTCATCTCTAGTCAGGGACCTCCTAAAACCAAAACAGGTGTCGGTGCACCACTGCACGCGAGTCCTGGGAAAGATGGTGGCTTCTTACGAAGCAATTCCATTCGGGAGGTTCCATTCAAGGATCTTTCAGTGGGATCTGTTGGAAAAGTGGTCCGGATCGCATCTTCAGATGCATCGGCTGATAACCCTGTCTCCAAGGGCCAGGGTGTCGCTGCTGTGGTGGCTGCAAAGTGCTCATCTTCTAGAGGGCCGCAGATTCGGCATACAGGACTGGGTCCTGGTGACCACGGATGCCAGTCTGAGAGGCTGGGGAGCGGTCACACAGGGAAGAAACTTCCAGGGAGTATGGTCAAGCCTGGAGATGTCTCTTCACATAAATATACTGGAGCTAAGAGCGATTTACAGCTGGTCCCGACGACACGTCTTCTGTTCCTGGGAATGATTCTGGACACAGACCAGAAAAGAGTGTTTCTTCCAGTGGAAGCACACGAGTCCTGGAAAAAATGGTAGCTTCGTACGAAGCATAATTCCATTCGGAAGGTTCCATGCAAGGACGTTCCAGTGGGACCTGTGGGACAAATGGTCCGGGTCCCATCTACAGATACAACAGCGGATAACCCTGTCGGCAAGAAACAGGGTGTCGCTGCTGTGGTGGCTGCAGAGGGCTCATCTACTAGAGGGCCGCAGATTCGGAATACAGGACTGGGTCCTGGTGACCACGGAGGCCAGCCTTCGGGGCTGGGGTGCAGTCACACAGGGAAGAAATTTCCAAGGAGACTTCCCTACACATAAATATTCTGGAACTAAGGGCCATTTACAATGCCCTAAGTCAGGCAAGACCCCTGCTTCAACACCAGCCGGTGCTGATCCAGTCAGACAACATCACGGCGGTCGCCCATGTAAACCGACAGGGCGGCACAAGAAGCAGGATAGCGATGGCAGAAGCCACAAGGATTCTCCGATGGGCGGAAAATCATGTGTTAGCACTGTCCGCAGTGTTCATTCCCGGAGTGGACAACTGGGAAGCAGACTTTCTCAGCAGACACTACCTCCACCCGGGAGAGTGGGGACTTCATCCAGAAGTCTTCCAAATGATTGTACAACATTGGGAAAGACCACAGGTGGACATGATGGCGTCCCGCCTCAACAAAAAGCTAAAAAGATATTGCGCCAGGTCAAGGGACCCTCAGGCGATAGCTGTGGACGCTCTGGTAACACCGTGGGTGTACCAGTCAGTGTATGTGTTCCCTCCTCTGCCTCTCATACCCAAGGTACTGAGAATAATAAGAAGGAGAGGAGTAAGAACTATACTCATTGTTCCGGATTGGCCAAGAAGAGCTTGGTACCCGGAACTTCAAGAAATGATCTCAGAGGACCCATGGCCTCTGCCGCTCAGACAGGACCTGCTGCAGCAGGGGCCCTGTCTGTTCCAAGACTTACCGCGGCTGCGTTTGACGGCATGGCGGTTGAATGCCGGATCCTGAAGGAAAAGGGCATTCCGGAGGAAGTTATCCCTACGCTAATTAAAGCTAGGAAAGAAGTGACCGCAAACCATTATCACCGCATATGGCGGAAATATGTTGCGTGGTGTGAGGCCAGGAAGGCCCCAACGGAGGAATTTCAGCTAGGTCGATTTCTGCACTTCCTACAGTCAGGGGTGACTATGGGCCTAAAATTGGGTTCCATTAAGGTCCAGATTTCAGCTCTATCGATTTTCTTCCAAAAAGAACTGGCTTCACTACCTGAAGTTCAGACATTTGTTAAGGGAGTGCTGTATATTCAGCCCCCTTTTGTGCCCCCAGTGGCACCTTGGGATCTCAACGTGGTGTTGGATTTCCTAAAGTCACATTGGTTTGAACCACTTAAAACCGTGGAACTAAAATATCTCACGTGGAAAGTGGTCATGCTGTTGGCCTTGGCTTCGGCCAGGCGTGTGTCAGAATTGGCGGCTTTGTCTTGTAAAAGCCCTTATCTGATTTTCCATATGGATAGGGCGGAATTGAGGACTCGTCCCCAATTTCTCCCAAAGGTGGTTTCAGCGTTTCATTTGAACCAGCCTATTGTGGTGCCTGCGGCTACTCGTGACTTGGAGGACTCCAAGTTGCTGGACGTAGTCCGGGCCCTAAAAATCTATGTTTCCAGGACAGCTGGTGTCAGAAAGACTGACTCGCTATTATCCTGCATGCGCCCAACAAGTTGGGTGCGCCTGCTTCAAAGCAGACTATTGCTCGCTGGATCTGTAGCACGATTCAACTTGCACATTCTGCGGCTGGACTGCCGCATCCTAAATCTGTAAAGGCCCATTCCACGAGGAAGGTGGGCTCTTCTTGGGCGGCTGCCCGAGGGGTTTCGGCTTTACAACTTTGCCGAGCAGCTACTTGGTCGGAGTCAAACACGTTTGCTAAATTCTACAAGTTTGATACCCTGGCTGAGGAGGACCTAGAGTTCGCTCATTCGGTGCTGCAGAGTCATCCGCACTCTCCCACCCATTTGGGAGCTTTGGTATAATCCCCATGGTCCTTATGGAGTTCCCAGCATCCACTAGGACGTCAGAGAAAATAAGATTTTACTCACCGGTAAATCTATTTCTCGTAGTCCGTAGTGGATGCTGGGCGCCCATCCCAAGTGCGGATTGTCTGCAATACTTGTATATAGTTATTGTTTAACTAAAGGGTTATTGTTGAGCCATCTGTTGAGTGGCTCAGTTATATTTCATACTGTTAACTGGGTATAGTATCACGAGTTATACGGTGTGATTGGTGTGGCTGGTATGAGTCTTACCCGGGATTCAAAATCCTTCCTTATTGTGTCAGCTCTTCCGGGCACAGTATCCTAACTGAGGTCTGGAGGAGGGTCATAGAGGGAGGAGCCAGTGCACACCAGGTAGTCCTAAAGCTTTCTTTAGTTGTGCCCAGTCTCCTGCGGAGCCGCTATTCCCCATGGTCCTTACGGAGTTCCCAGCATCCACTACGGACTACGAGAAATAGATTTACCGGTGAGTAAAATCTTATTTTCCTCTTCAGGTGTGTTTGGGGATGAGATTTTACAGACAGTGCCTGCTCTCACTTCTGTGCAGGCGCACAAACTTAAGTGGAAAGATAATCCATGTGGAAAGACACTTCAGTTGTGTTAAATAGGCCCGCCTTTTACATTTTCCTGGACCACTACAAATGTTCCAGGGACAGGATAGGTTTTGGTGGGCTTTAAATAGTGAAGAAAAGCCCATTGGTCTTTAAGTTAAGCCCACCCAAACCTAACCTTTTCTTGGACCATTTGTGTCACATTTGAAAACACAGAGGGGCAGATGTATTGACCTAGAGAAGGGATAAAGCAGTGATAAAACAGTGATGAGTTCAAGGTGATAACGCACCAGCCAATCATTATGGATTCAAAAAATGACAGTAGCTGACTGGCTGGTGCGTTATTACCTTGCACTTATCACTGCTTTTTCACTACTTTATCCCTTCTCCAGGCTTAATACATCTGCCCCAGAGTCTTTAATTACAAAGGAGTATCATACTGAGAGAATGTGTGCTGGGAGCAGGGAGGAATGGGTTGTGGGAGTGAGAGACACAGCAGACGGGTATGTGTTGTTGGGTCGACTCAACTTAGGTCAACAGTCATTAGGTCGACCATGGAAGGTCAACATGCATTAGGTCGACAGGGACAATAGGTCGACATGGTCATTAGGTTGACATATACTAGGTCAAAAGGTCAACATGGGTTTTTATTCTTTTTTTGGTATCGTTTTCTTAGTAAAGTGATGGGGAACCCCAATTAAAAAAGTCCAAAAAATGGGGGGGGAAATGTGAAAAACTCATGTTGACCTTTCGACCTAGTACATGTTGACCTAATGACCATGTCAACCTATTGACCATGTCGACCTAATGCATGTCGACCTTTAGTGGTCGACCAAATGACTGTTGACCTTAGCTGTGTCGACCTAATGACCGTATACCCAGCAGACTGGGAGCAACGCTGTACTCACAACAAGAAGCCTCAGTCACCCGGCTATCATTGAACCAGTGCTCAAGCTACTGTACAATTCTTCCATTTGCGGTGTATTACAAGGGGAAAACAAAAACTGAGCATCTTAGCTTTACTGTTATTTCAGACTGTCTGGAACACAACACAGTGATAGTGTATGGCTACCATAGGAAACTCAGGCAGCAGAAAAGGAGGGTTAGGGGGTTTCAGGAATAGGGATAGAATACTTACCTACTAGGTGTCGGGATCCTCAGCACCAGGATGCCGCTGTTGGTATTTTGGCTGCTGGTATCCCAAGCGCCGGGATCCCGATATCATCCCATAACCAGGCAGAACAGGATTTCAGGATAACAGGGTTAATGCAGCATGTATATATAACATGCACAAAATGCTGAAATAATATCCAGAGAGGAACATATAGGGAAACCCAGGTGGTGTGCAATACGTGGGAGCACACCTGTGTCTGTACATACAGTAGGGGTAGTGGAGTATGCACAGTGGCACTATATTTGCAGCAGTATAGTGGTGGTGTTGCAGTGGAACTATCTAGGTTCATTGGCCTCTGTAATGCCTTCTCTACGTGAGTATTGATGGAGACTCTCGGGGGCACATTTTTCTAACACAGAGGACAGAACTGAAGATGCTCAAATACACCGCGCATTAGCGCACAAGGTCAGATGGCTGGGTTGACTATGCGGCGGTTGGGATGTTGGTGGTCAGAATACCAACCGCGGCATCCCAAAAATCATAATCCCAAAAGGGGACTGTAAGTATACTTACCCTAACTCCCCTGTAGCCCTATGCCCCCCCCCCCCTTCCAGCAGCCTAACCCTCGGTGGTGGTGCCTAAATCTAACTCCCCACACCCCCCCCATCCTCCCCACAGCCTAAACCTAACATTCTGCTAAAAAGCAGAATCCGTAATCCTTTCTATTGCATGCTGGGGCTGCCCAGGGCAAGGCCACCCAGCATGCAGAACGGACTGCCCAGTGGCTGTGACTGCAATTTAATTGCAGTTGCAGCAACTGTGGATGACGGGGCAGGCAATCTAGTGGTCTGTTATTTAGCTGCACATGAGATATGCAGAATCAGTTTATTCTCGTGTTTAGAGTGTTGGCAGGCTGGAGCACACAGAAGCAACGAGGTTGGGGTAAGGGGGAAAGTAAGGGAGAATATAGAGAAGATCAGGGATTAAACCATAGACTAGAAGGAGGTAATATTAGGGCATGTCCACCAGATGTGGGAAAAGGATCCTACTTGATCACAGTGTCTCCAGCAAAGATTAGAAGTGTCAGGGTACATTTGGTGTAAATGTTCCGGAACAAGGTACCAGTGCATCAGGGACGAGCGGTGAGGTAAATAGCTCAGAAGGCACTGGCTAATAACCAGAGCCAGTTTTACAAACAATATATGAGCCATAGGGTTCATGCTGCTGGAAATTTGGTGAGTTTTGATCAGAGATGTGCGGAAAAGGTAGGAGTGCCTCAGCTTCAATAGACGTTTTACCCAAGAGTTTTGACTATAATAATACAAAGAAGATATTTATAATATATTCTTTGTATTTTTCATATACTTTATGTAGTCAAACTCTGGTTTATACTTTAGTATGACAGGAAGGCTCTGCCTCACCTCACTACACGTCACTGCAGTGGTTATATACCTTATAGGAGTTTTTCTTAACGGGTACAATATTAGAACACTTGGAAATGTTGAGGTGAATTGTCTCCAAGGTGTCCTCTCCTAAAGAGATACCTAAGTCTGACTCCCACTGTTGTTTGTGAGCTTCCAAAGATGGAGAAGCATGTACTATGATAGAATGATAAATCTAAGAAATAATGCCCCTGTCCGAAGACCTATAAATGCAAAGGTGTTCCATCGTAGTAGGATTCCATAAGGAGTCTGAAGATGAGCAATGACATGTTGAATTTGGAGATATTGGTAGAACGAAGATTGTGGAAGAGAATGTTTCACCTGCATTTCTGAGAAAAATAGTGCAAATTGGCCAAAAACTTGAGGAAAACAGGTAACGCCAGTAGTAGTAGAGGCCATGTGAGATGAGTGAGACCAGGGGAGAATGAGGAATTGAACCACAGTGGTGTTTTAGGCGAGGGATGGATAGAAAATGTGAATTTAGAATCTAGAGAATCCCAGATGGACAGGGTGAGTGTGACTGAGGGGACTGATTAAGTTGAAAAGGGCATGTTTCCGAAGAATCCATGGTAGGTTCGAGACAGATGGGACCTTGCTGATTGCAGATTCAAGGTCAACCCTGCATATGTTACCTTTAAGGGAGTGCCAAGCAACCAGCTGAAGGCCTAGTAGTATTTAGCTAATGAAGGAAGACCAATACCACCATTTGTGTCTCTGCATATTTGGGGTCTCCTGTTGTCCCAGATGAATTTAGCATATCATAATTGCAGAGAGAAGAGGACACGGTGGGAGAATGCCGCAGGAGTCTGAAAAAGTTTGTGGAGGATGTTCATTTTAAGCACGTTAATAAGGCCAACCCAGGAAATAAATAAAGTCTGCCAAAGAGTGAAATCTTGTTCTATCACCCTAAACAAGGGAGAATAGTTTGCTTTGTATAAGGTGCTATAAGATTTTGTAAGATGGACACCAAGGTATTTAATGGAATCTGATCGCCAGGTGAATGTGAAATTAAAACGAAAGAGAACTAGGAATGGCTTCAGAATATGGAAGGGTATAACTTCTGACTTGTTGTGATTTATCTTATAACTGGATAATTGCCCATAGGAGGAAAAGCTCTTGAAATAGACTTGGAAGAGAAATCAAGGAATTGGTGAAGGTAAGGAGGACATCATCGTCGAAAAGAGAAAACTTGTAAGAGGAGCCACCAACAAACATGCCAGAGATATCTGTGTTCACAAAGATACTGCAGGCCAAGAGTTTAATGATTAGGGCAAAGATTAGTGGGGATAGAGGACACACTTGCCTGATGCCATTAAGATTGGAAAGGAGACTGAGAGAAGACCCTTAGCAAGAACTGAAGTAGAAGGGTTATGAGAGAGTGCCTTTTTTCGCCAAAGCCAAAACCGAGGAGACTATCATGAAAGACCAAGAGACTCTATCGAAGGCCTTCACAGCATTGGGAGCAAGAAGAAGGGAAGGGAGCCTGATCGAGTTCATGTGGTTCATAGATAGTGCCTATCATTGTGCATCCTTCCTAATTCCCTATAGATTGTAAGCTTGCGAGCAAGGCCTTCCTACCTCTATGTCTGTCTGTTATTACCCAGTTTGTCTCATCACTGTTATTTCCAATTGTAAAGCACAACGGAATATGCTGCGCTATATAAGAAACTGTAAACAAATAATAAATAAATGCGGTGGAAGAGATCTACTGTGTGTCTAGTATTATAGAGGGCTTGACCGGAGGGTACAAAGCCCACTTGGTACTGGTGAATAAGAATGGGATTTAATCAATTTGCCAAAATTTTGCAAAGAGTTTGAGGTCTGTGTTTAAGAGGGAGATTGACCTATAATTAGCAACCAATTAGGGGTCTTTTCCTGGTTTGTGGATAACCATACTTTTAGCTCTAGTGGTATTCAGGGTGAAGAAGCTACCTTGGAGTATCTAATTAAAAGAGTATGTCAGATAAGGAACTAGCGAGCTCTGAAAAGTTTTATAGTAGGAAAAATGTAGACCAACCAGACCAGGAGCTTTGGATGGTTTCTGTGATTTGAGGTCCCAAGTGACCTCCTCAGTTATAGGAAGATTAAGTGTCTCAGAAACAGAATGATCAATCCGAGGTAGAGTGCAATAAGATAAATAATAAGGAAAATAAGTGGGAAGTTCCTGAAGGTTGTAAAGATAAGAGTAGTAGCCTTTTAAAATAGAGTTAATCTTAGAGGGATTATATTGAAGAGAGCCAGAGGAGTACTTAAACAATGGAATTGCCAGAGTAGCCTTACAAGCCTTCAAGTGATTAGCAAGGAGAGTGTCTGCTTTGTTGCTGTTTTCATTGAATCGCTGATTTAGCCATCGGAGAGATTTCTGTATTTCAGAGAGAATGGCGTTGAGTGCTGATTTTGCAGAGGTTAGTTGTTTATATAGGAAGCAAAGTTGACGATATGTCCTCTAATAACGGAGCTTATGAGCCTCCCAAACAAGTTGGGAACAACTGGGATCAGATACATTAAGGGAGAAGTATTCTTTTAAAACTTCTTTGAGTTTTGCCTTAAAATGTCGGATTTTCAAAAGGGACTCATTAAGCCTCCAAAAAGTCTGAGAATCAGAGTGTCTACAACGTCAGAAGAAGAAATTACTATGGAATGATCAGACCAGGAGTTAGGGACAATATACGTATCAGTTAGGTTATTGGAGATAGGAAGACTACAGAAGATAAAATCGATTCTTTGGTGATTTGGAGTAAAATGTTTATCCCTAAAAGAGGGATCAAGAGAGCTCCAAGTGTCACAAAGCCAAGCTTCTTTCAAGTGTTTATTAAGAGATCTAGATATAGGACAAGAAAGGGGTGGGGGAAAGACTTGTCCAAAATAGGATTGAGAATAGAGTTGAAATCGCCTTCAAGGAACAAGTGACCAATATGACGCTTGTGTAATAGTAAAATGAAGAAACATTGTTGGGGGCACAAACCGTGGCTAATTTAAGTATTTATTTAAATGAAAAATACATTTTTAAAAAGTACAGTGGCCTAAAATTACCCCAAAATCCAATTTTTTGTCTTCTTTTTTTTTATAGCACTTTTCTGTCTGTGTATTGTAAAAAGTTAGCGTTTTATCATTTTTTACTTTTCAAAAAATACACAAATCAGCCATTTGACACCTTTTAAAAACATCTAGCATTTTCCTTATGCACTCTTATGCCTTTTATATGTTTCTGCCATCTAAGTTGTCCCTTTATGGGTTTCCCTACTTTTTCATGCAATTCTCCCAGCTCGTATTTTACAGAAAATTAGCACAACCTCGCTGCAAGTACTGCGAATTGGTATTTCTAATTGAATCTCACATTTCTCATTTGCACGTATGTGCGCAATGTTTCAAGAAACAGACCAGCATTTTCAAACTAGCACATAATTGAATTGACAGCTGTGTGTTGCATATACCAAGTTGTGTATTTGTGTTTTCTCAAGGTGCTTTATGAGCTGGTTTTTTTTACCATGTACATTGTATCAATTTTTTTAATTGATTAGCTGTGTTGCATCATTGACGCAACCAAACAAAATTATGTCTTTTAAGTATAAACATTTTGAAAATATGTACTGAAAATGTTTGCTATTTTCAAACTAGACCTGAATTGTCAAGCATTATTGGGTAATGTCAAGTAAGATCAATTGAGTTGGAATTCTCAAGCTAACAATGGCCCTTGTTTGGGTCTTGCAGGAGCAAATCAGAAAAGATAGGCTTGTGAAAATTTTGTCTGTATCATTTTTTTTTTTAGCTCCTTCGTGTTGAAATGTACCCTATACTTCATTCAGAAATACATAATTTCAGTTGAGTAATGATGCAAAGTACTGATAAATTATACCATACATAGATTCCACAGTAAAATTGTGTATCCACAGTTATCATGTATACATTTTAGAAAATTATTCTGGGATTCATTGGAGTCACTTAAAAATATATGTAATTTCACAGATTTATCTTACTTAAGTCCTTATGGGATATAATTACATCTGCTGAATTTAGTGCTTATTCAGACATAAGTAGGGTAGCATTATCAGCAAATATGTGTGTTATATTTTTTCCCTTCTTTAAAAGATTAGTGAAGTTAAAGAGTATTTGGCAAAGTACTGAACCATCGCTAACTCATTAACATCACCAGGCGAACCTTCATAAATCCTCACAGTCATTTTTTTTTATAGCATACTTGTAAGGTTTACCACTTAGCTGTGATACATATTATTTAGGGGGGAAAATCTATTAAATGTTATTAATTTATTTGAAGTTAATTTATGTTTATTAATGTATATCATTAACATTTGTTAAATGTGCAAGAACATGTGCAAGATTTCTGGAGTTTTTTATGTATCATATCATAAGCAGCATTTCTACTCATGTAAATACAGTATATAACGTGCAATGAAACTGCTCAAATTTAACCTGATGTTCGGGAGTAGTACATCATTTACTAGTGTATGACAATTTTTATTAGTATTGAATTAACTATGGCTACTGTTACCATCTTCAGTACTTAAATACATTTTCTTCAGGCTTGGTGTAGATTGAAGCAATGATTTCCCATAACCTGTTCACAAAAACAGAAAATGGGATGTAGTCAAAATTTAAACAGTGAAAACTTAGACAATCAAAATGTCGACTAACAAAATGTTGAAATGGTCAAAATGCTGACAATGAAAAGATAGACATGGACATAAGGTCATCTTGGTCATAAGATCCTCCTTTGTTGTTGCCTGAGGATTTCCTTTGTCGCAAGGTTTTCTTACTATTATTGTCTTTTTTTCAGATATTTAATAGCTGCTCTTTTTGTGAGATTTCCCTTGTTGTGTCTATTTTTATTGTCTAATTTTTCTATGTCATCTAAAACCATCTTACCAAAACCATCAATACAAATCCCTTTAATATATGACTGATATAAAGTTGATGTTTTTTCTTAAAAATTGTTAGTTAAGGGTTCCTGTAGTGTAAGCTATTTTTATTAAAATTTAATTTAAAAAAGTTCTGGAGTCTTTATTAGGAATTGGTGTGTGGTCTTTTGGTTTTTCATTGTTTTTTCTTTTTTCCCCACCATTTTTCCCCTTGTATTATGGGGGTCATTCCGACCTGATTGCACGCTAGCTATTTTTTGCAGCGCTGCGATCAGGTCAAAACTCTGCAAAACTGTGCATGCGTATGCACTGCAATGCGCAGGCGCGTTGTACGGGTACATAGCGGATCAGTGCTAGGCGATGGATTTAACGAAGAATCCATTTGCACAGCCAATTGCAAGAAGATTGACAAGAAGAAGGCGTTTATGGGTGTCAACTAACCGTTTTCAGGAAGTGGTTTGAAAAACACAGGCATGTCTAAGTATTTGCAGGCCGGTGTCTGATGTCAATTCTGGGACCGGACAGGCTGAAGTGATCGCAGTGGCTGAGTAAGTTCAGACCTACTCAGAAACTGCACAAACTGTTTTTGTACCGCTCTGCTGCACAAATGTTTGCACATTTGCAAAGCGAAAATACACTCCCCCATAGGCAGCGACTATCTGATCGCAGCGCTGCAAAAAATAGCTAGCAAGTGATCAACTCGGAATGACCGCCTATGTGTGGTTACCAATGTTAGTGGTGTTATTTCCTCCTCTCAACAGAAAAAAAAGAGATAATTGAAGAATTGAAGGAGATAACTGTTGACTTCCAAACTACTGCATGTCTTGGATAGTGGGAATGGTGACCTTTTGCAATTTCTTGTAGGTAGGTAGGTAGGTAGGTACCTATCTTGATTTACATTGCTTCTTGTTTTATAATATTGCTGTGTTTAGAATTCTCTCAATTGTGCTTCTCCTCTTAAAAGCAACCTCTGCATAATTTTATAGACTTATTAGGTTGCGGGTGGTATATTAATGTTTTCATTTGGGGAAATCTTGAAGTTAAATACTGATTTTTCTCTATTCTATAGATGTGAAAGTATGGTGCAGCCTACTGAAGTCTAACTTTTTGTAGAGGATGTATATAAATGATCGCGGTAGGTTAAGAACTTCTGCTGGAGTCCCATAATAGATGTACTGTAGAGCATCCTGTGACTAACATAGTTGTACCCTATTGACAACTAAAATGTAAACTTCCCTTATATAATGTTGTACACTTGAAAAATGGTTTTCCCTTGTTTCTTTGTATACACACACACACACACACACACACACACACACACGCACACACATATATATACACGGTTGTGCTCATAAGTTTACATACCCTAGCAGAATTTGTGATTTTCTGGCAATTTGTCAGAGAATATGAATGATAACTCACAAACTTTTCTTTCACTCATGGTTAGTAGTTGGCTGAAGCCATTTATTGTCAAACAACTGTGTTTACTCTTTTTAAATCATAATGACAACAGAAACTACCCAAATGACCCTGATCAAAAGTTTACATACCCTGGATATTTTGGTCTGATAACATGCACACAAGTTGACACAAAAACGGGTTTGAATGGCTACTAAAGGTAACCATCCTCACCTGTGATCTGTTTGCTTGTAATCAGTGTGTGTGTGTGTGTATAAAAGGTCAGTGAGTTTCTGGACTCCTGAAAGACCCTTGCATCTTTCATCCAGTGCTGCACTGACATGTCTGGATTCTGAGTCATGGGGAAAGCAAAAGAATTGTCAAAGGATCTGCGGGAAAAAGGTAATTGAACTGTATAAAACAGGAAAGGGATATAAAAAGATATCCAAGCAATTGAGAATGCCAATAAGCAGTGTTCAAACTCTAATTAAGAAGTGGAAAATGAGGAATTCTGTGGAAACCAAATCACGGTCAGGTAGAACAACAACAAAAATTTCAGCCACAACTGCCAGGAAAATTGTTCGGGATGCAAAGAAAAATCCACAAATAGCTGAAATACAGGACTCTCTGAAAAAAAGTGGTGTGGTTGTTTCAAGATGCACAATAAGGAGGCATTTGAAGAAAAATGGGCTGCATGGTCGAGTCGCCAGAAGAAAGCCATTACTACGCAAATGCCACAAAGCATCCCGCTTACAATACTCCGAACAGCACAGAGACAAGCCTCAAAACTTCTGGAACAAAGTCATTTGGAGTGATCAGACCAAAATTTAACTTTTTGGCCACAACCATAAACGTTACATTTGGAGAGGAGTCAACAAGGCCTATGATGAAATGTACAGCATTCCTACTGTGAAACACAGAGGTGGATCGCTGATGTTTTCAGGATGTGTGAGCTACAAAGGCACTGGAAACTTGGTCAAAATTGATGGCAAGATGAATGCAGCATGTTATCAGAAAATACTGGAGGAAAATTTGCACTCATCAGCGCGGAAGCTGCGCATGGGACGTACTTGGACGTTCCAACATGACAATGATCCAAAACACAAGACCAAGTCGACCTGTCATTGGCTACAGCAGAATAAAGTGAAGGTTCTGGAGTGGCCATCTCAGTCTCCTGACCTCAATATCATTGAGCCACTCTGGGGAGATCTCAAACGTGCAGTTCATGCAAGACAGCCGAAGAATTTACAGGAACTGGAGGCTTTTTGACAAGAAGAATGGGCAGCTTTACCATCTGAGAAAATAAAGAGCCTCATCCACAACTACCACAAAAGACTTCAAGTTGTCATTTATGTTAAAGTAAAGTTGTCATTTATGTTAAAGGCAGCAATACACGGTATTAAGAACTGGGGTATGTAAACTTTTGATCAGGGTCATTTGGGTAGTTTCTGTTGTCATTACGATTTAAAGAGTAATCACAGTTGTTTGACAATAAATGGCTTCACCCAACCACTAACCATGAGTGAAAGAAAAGTTTGTGAGTTATCATTCATATTCTCTGACAAAAGGCCAGAAAATCACAAATTCTGCTAGGGTATATAAACTTATGAGCACAACCGTGTGTATATATATATATATATATATATATATATATATATACATACGTACGTATGTATAAAGAAAATGGAAAACAAACACAGTAGTGTGATACAGATAAGGCAGTAAATAATAGTCCTTATGGGAACATAAATCCTTTTCAAATAATTTTCAAGGTGTTAAGCCTTCTTCTAGGTAGTGTCCTTATGCAGGTATCTCTTTGAAATGGCAGTGAGTAACATTTCTTTGGTGGAGAGTTGTATCATCAGGTGTAGTATGGAAAGGATAACTCTAGTGGTGCAGGTTCATTAGAAATACATATTAGGGTAAAGTGCCTAAATGAAGTATGATGCCGTACAAGTATTTATTTTAACAAATGCAAACAAACGCAATGACCTAGCAATGACCTAAGAGCTAATTACCAGAAAGCAACCCCAAAAGGTAATGGTATAAATGTTTGCTGGTTTTAAAGTGCCCTGTGCTGGATCAAGTTCTTTCACATAAAGTGCTATGCAATAGTTGTTCTAGTGGTTCTTTTGTGTAGCTGATGCCTTTCAAGTCACCTGAACTAGTTCTCACAGCTTTGAGTCTTCAGTATGAGGTTGGTGCAAGTTTTGTTGGAGCATCAGATGGCACCAAACGTTAATACAGCATCTGAAGACGCTAAAAGTGGGCATTTTGGTCCTTGCACATTCAGGCACAAGCTTGTACACCAGGGAAAGGGTTGATACTAGCATTAGCATATAGTTGCAGACGCCTCTATTTCTCTAACGTCCTAAGTGGATGCTGGGGACTCCGTAAGGACCATGCTGGGGACTCCGTAAGGACCATGGGGAATAGCGGCTCCGCAGGAGACTGGGCACATCTAAAGAAAGCTTTAGGACTATCTGGTGTGCACTGGCTCCTCCCCCTATGACCCTCCTCCAAGCCTCAGTTAGATCTTTGTGCCCGAACGAGAAGGGTGCACACTAGGGGTTCTCCTGAGCTTCTTAGTGAAAGTTTTAGTTTAGGTTTTTTATTTTCAGTGAGACCTGCTGGCAACAGGCTCACTGCATCGAGGGACTAAGGGGAGAAGAAGCGAACTCACCTGCGTGCAAACTGCAAAGTGGATTGGACTTCTTAGGCTACTGGACATTAGCTCCAGAGGGACGATCACAGGCCCAGCCTGGATGGGTCCCAGAGCCGCGCCGCCGGCCCCCTTACAGAGCCAGAAGGCAGAAGAGGTCCGGAAAATCGGCGGCAGAAGACGTCCTGTCTTCAACAAGGTATCTCTCTCAGCACACTTCACACTCCGGTCACTGAGGGTGCAGGGCGCTGGGGGGGGGGCGCCCTGAGACGCAATAAAAAACACCTTGGATGGCAAAAAATGCATCACATATAGCTCCTGGGCTATATGGATGCATTTAACCCCTGCCAGAATACATAGAAAAACGGGAGATAAGGCCGCCGATAAGGGGGCGGAGCCTATCTCCTCAGCACACTGGCGCCATTTTCCCTCACAGCTCCGTTGGAGGGAAGCTCCCTGTCTCTCCCCTGCAGTCACTACACTACAGAAAGGGTTAAAAAAGAGTGGGGGGGCACTAATTACGCACAGTATTAAAGATACAGCAGCTATAAGGGGAAAAACACTTATATAAGGTTATCCCTGTATATATATAGCGCTCTGGTGTGTGCTGGCAAACTCTCCCTCTGTCTCCCCAAAGGGCTAGTGGGGTCCTGTCCTCTATCAGAGCATTCCCTGTGTGTGTGCTGTATGTCGGTACGTTTGTGTCGACATGTATGAGGAGAAAAATGATGTGGAGACGGAGCAGATTGCCTGTAATAGTGATGTCACCCCCTAGGGGGTCGACACCTGAGTGGATGAACTGTTGGAAGGAATTACGTGACAGTGTCAGCTCTGTATAAAAGACAGTGGTTGACATGAGACAGCCGGCTACTCAGCTTGGGCCTGTCCAGACGTCTCATAGGCCGTCAGGGGCTCTAAAGCGCCCGTTACCTCAGATGGCAGATATAGACGCCGACACGGATACTGACTCCAGTGTCGACGGTGAAGAGACAAATGTGACTTCCAGTAGGGCCACACGTTACATGATTGAGGCAATGAAAAAATGTTTTACACATTTCTGATAATACGAGTACCACCAAAAAGGGGTATTATGTTCGGTGAGGAAAAACTACCAGTAGTTTTCCTGAATCTGAGAAATTAAATGGGGTGTGTGATGATGCGTGGTTTTCCCCCGATAACAACTGATAATTTCTAAAATGTTATTGGCATTATATCCTTTCCCGCCAGAGGTTAGGGTGCGTTGGGAAACACCCCCTAGGGTGGATAAAGCGCTCACACGCTTGTAAGAACAAGGGCTCTACCCTCTCCTGAGATGGCCGCCCTTAAGGATCCTGCTGATAGAAAGCAGAAGGGTATATTAAAATGTATTTACACACATACTGGTGTTATACTGCGACCAGCAATCGCCTCAGCCTGGATGTGCGTGGTCGGATTCCCTGACTAAAAATATTGATACCCTAGATAGGGACAGTATATTTTTGCCTATAGAGCATTTAAAAGATGCATTTCTATATATGCGTGATGCACAGCGGAATATTTGCCGACTGGCATCAAGTCTAAGTGCGTTGTCCATTTCTACCAGTAGAAGGTTATGGACACGTCAGTGGTCAGGTGATGCGTATTCCAAACGGCATTTGGAAGTATTGCCTTATTAAAGGGAGGAGTTATTTGGGGTCGGTCTTTCAGATCTGGTGGCCACGGCAACAGCTGGGAAATCCACGTTTGTACCCCAGGTCGCCTCTCAACATGAGAAGACGCCGTATTATCAGGCGCAGTCTGTTCGTGGACAAGCGGGCAAAAGGTTCCTCATTTCTGCCCCGTGACAGAGGGAGAGGAAAAAGGCTGCAGAAATCAGCCAGTTCCCAGGAACAGAAACCCTCTCCCGCCTCTGCCAAGCCCTCAGTATGACGCTGGGGCTTTACAAGCAGAATCAGGCACGGTGGGGGGCCCGTCTCAATGAATTTCAGTGCGCAGTGGGCTCACTCGCAAGTAGACCCCTGGATCCTTCAGGTGATATCTCAGGGGTACAAATTAGAATTCGAGACGTCTCCCCCTCGCCGTTTCCTAAAGTCGGCTTTACCAATGTCTCCTTCTGACAGGGAGACAGTTTTGAAAGCCATTCACAAGCTGTATTCCCAGCAGGTGATAATCAAGGTACCCCTCCTGCAACAGGGAACGGGGTATTATTCCACACTGTTGTGGTACCGAAGCCGGACGGCTCGGTGAGACCGATTCTAAATCTAAAATCTTTGAACACTTACATACAGAGGTTCAAATTCAAGATTGAGTCACTCAGAGCAGTGATTGCGAACCTGGAAGAAGGGGACTACATGATGTCTCGGGACATCAAGGATGCTTACCTTCATGTCAAAATTTACCCTTCTCATCAAGGGTACCTCAGGTTTATGGTACAGAACTGTCACTATCAGTTCAGACGCTGCCGTATGGATGGTCCACGGCACCCCGGGTCTTTACCAAGGTAATGGCCGAAATGATGATATTCCTTCGAAGGAAGGGAATTTTAGTTATCCCTTACTTGGACGATTCCCTGATAAGGGTAAGATCCAGGGAACAGTTGGAGGTCGGTGTAGCACTATCTCAGGTAGTGTTGCGGCAGCACGATTGGATTCTCAATATTCCAAAATCGCAGCTGGTTCCGACGACTTGTCTTCTGTTCCTAGGGATGATCCTGGACACAGTCCAGAAAAAGGTGTTTCTCCCGGAGGAGAAAGCCAGGGAGTTATCCGAGCTAGTCAGGAACCTCCTAAAACCGAGCCAAGTCTCAGTGCATCAATGCACAAGGGTTCTGGGTAAAATGGTGGCTTCCTACGAAGCAATCCCATTCGGCAGATTCCACGCAAGAACTTTCCAGTGGGACCTGCTGGACAAATGGTCCAGGTCGCATCTTCAGATGCATCAGCGGATAACCCTGTCACCAAGGACAAGGGTGTCCCTCCTGTGGTGGTTGCAGAGTGCTCATCTTCTAGAGGGCCGCAGATTCGGCATTCAGGACTGGGTCCTGGTGACCACGGATGCCAGCCTGCGAGGCTGGGGAGCAGTCACACAGGGAAGGAATATCCAGGGCTTATGGTCAAGCCTGGAGACATCACTTCACATAAATATCCTGAAGCTAAGGGCCATTTACAATGCTCTAAGCTTAGCAAGACCTCTGCTTCAAGGTCAGCCGGTGTTGATCCAGTCGGACAACATCACGGCAGTCACCCACGTAAACAGACAGGGTGGCACAAGAAGCAGGAGGGCAATGGCAGAAGCTGCAAGGATTCTTCGCTGGGCGGAAAATCATGTGATAGCACTGTCAGCAGTATTCATTCCGGGAGTGGACAACTGGGAAGCAGACTTCCTCAGCACGACCTCCACCCCGGAGAGTGGGGACTTCACCCAGAAGTCTTCCACATGATTATAAACCGTTGGGAAAAACTCGACAGGTATTGCGCCAAGTCAAGGGACCCTCAGGCAATAGCTGTAGACGCTCTGGTAACACCGTGGGTGTACCAGTCAGTGTATGTGTTCCCTCCTCTGCCTCTCATACCCAAGGTACTGAGATTGATAAGATGGAGAGGAGTAAGCACTATATTCGTGGCTCCGGATTGGCCAAGAAGGACTTGGTAACCGGAACTTCAAGAGATGCTCACGGAGGATCCGTGGCCTCTACCTCTAAGAAGGGACCTGCTCCAACAAGGACCCTGTCTGTTCCAAGACTTACCGCGGCTGCGTTTGACGGCATGGCGGTTGAACGCCGAATCCTGAAGGAAAAAAGGCATTCCGGATGAAGTCATCCCTATCCTGATCAAAGCCAGGAAGGATGTAACCGCAAAACATTATCACCGCATTTGGCGAAAATATGTTGCGTGGTGCGAGGCCAGTAAGGCCCGACGGAGGAAATTCAACTGGGTCGATTCCTACATTTCCTGCAAACAGGAGTGTCTATGGGCCTGAAATTGGGGTCCATTAAGGTTCAAATTTCGGCCCTGTCAATTTTCTTCCAAAAAGAACTAGCTTCAGTCCCTGAAGTTCAGACGTTTGTAAAAGGGGTACTGCATATACAGCCTCCTTTTGTGCCTCCAGTGGCACTTTGGGATCTCAATGTAGTTTTTGGGTTCCAAAAGTCACATTGGTTTGAACCACTTAAATCTGTGGAGTTAAAATATCTCACATGGAAAGTGGTCATGCTGTTGGCCCTGGCCTGGGCCAGGCGCGTGTCAGAATTGGCGGCTTTATCCTGTAAAAGCCCTTATCTGATTTTCCATTCGGACAGGGCGGAATTGAGGACTCGTCCTCAGTTTCTCCCTAAGGTGGTTTCAGCGTTTCACCTGAACCAACCTATTGTGGTGCCTGCGGCTACTAGGGACTTGGAGGACTCCAAGTTGCTAGACGTTGTCAGGGCCCTGAAAATATATGTTTCCAGGATGGCTGGAGTCAGGAAAACTGACTCGCTGTTTATCCTGTATGCACCCAACAAGCTGGGTGCTCCTGCTTCTAAGCAGACTATTGCTCGTTGGATTTGTAGTACAATTCAGCTTGCACATTCTGTGGCAGGCCTGCCACAGCCAAAAATCTGTAAATGCCCACTCCACAAGGAAGGTGGGCTCATCTTGGGCGGCTGCCCGAGGGGTCTCGGCTGTCAGGTTCGGTCTGGTTTGTGTCCCCGGAGGGGGCGCTAGTGGGTCAGTGGAGGTAGGATGGAAGAAGTGAGGATACTGGATTGGATTCCTGCGCATGTGCACAATGTTGTTTATTAAGCAGAAAGATAAAACAATATGGCAGCAGGAATACTTGGAGAAATAAACAATAATAAATGCAATGGGTATGATGCAGCGTGGAAGCTGAGAGTCTATGGCAAAACAGTGAGAGTCTATGGCAATACAGTGAGAGTCTATGGCAATACAGTGAGAGTCTATGGCAATACAGTGAGAGTCTATGGCAATATGCTGGTATGGGAACCAGAGATGATAAACACGTGGAGCCAGCAGAGGTGATGATAATGGTAGCAAACCTGGTAGCAGATGAAGAAGACTTGATGCAGGGTTCACAGTGCTATTGGAAAGCACAGGCAGCTTGCAAGCTGATTCACAGGTGAGGTGATGAGCTGCACCTGGAGATGGAGTCTCTACAGCTGAGGCTGAAGCACACTGTGTTGGAGATTGGTGTGAAGCCTGTAAATGAATGCAGGAATTGCTGATGCTTGTAGTTCCACGGAGCTGTAGTAGGATAACCAGGAACACGGAGTAACAAGCAGGTAACCAGGAACACGGGGATCTGGAGACTGGAACACAGGAACTTACACACTGAATGAAGCAGGAGAGCTGGAGTGGTTGCTGGAACTTGTAGTTCCACAGGAACACAGGAACTTGCACACTGAATGTCGCAGGAGAGCTGGAGGGGTTGCTGGAACTTGTAGTTCCACAGGAACAACTGGGAACTGGAACAGCTGGGACCTGTTGTTCCACAGGTCTAATACACAAGGAAATCTCTGTAGACAGAGGATTGCAAACAGGAGCCGCCTGTTCACGGGATGTGACGTGTTGTCCAAGGCGATGTGAGAAAGCCACAAACTGGAAGTTATACCACCTGCCCAGCAGTGATTGGACACAAACTGCAGGCGGAGATACTAGCTGGATTGGGTGTCCAGATCAGCTGTGAGTTAGTTGAAGCACTATGTACTCCAGGCTGCAGAGGACTGAAAACGAGAACTGGAACAGAACTGAACTGCTGGAACCTATATAGTTCCACAGCAGTGATGTGATGGAAAATGCAGATTCCTGACAGTACCCCCCCTTTTATGGGTGGGCACCGAACACCCACGCTGGAACTTGGAGGAACCTTGAAAAAGAACTTAGAAATACACAAAAGCAGAGGTCCTCAAAAGTCTTCCCAACTTTCATCTTCAGAAGACAGATTTTCCCCGTCAGAACAAGTAGACCATTCATGGTCATTTGAGACAGAATTTACTTCCTGGGAAAAGGCATAGCTAACACTTACATCAACAGATGGTAGACTTTGAGCTGGCTTTTGAGCTCTACTATTCTTGTAATTCTTGAAATCTCTGATACATTGATGCAACAGAACCTGTTCATGTTTGGAAGGAGTTGAGTCGAAAAACTGAGAACTGGAAGACTGATCAGATGTTGAATCCGGGGAGTCAATACTTTCAGAAGTGTTGCTGTAGGATGGAGACACGGGAGTATATGCAACTTTCAAATCTGAAGTCTGAGAACCTTGTCTTGACTTTACAGCTTGGAAATCTTTAATAGCTTGGTCTAATGTATCCTGATCTTGCACAGACAGAGATGTTGGAGAGGATTTAGCAGTAGACAAACTGTTGACAAATTGGCCAGAATGCCCAGATGACTCTGAATGCATAAACTTTGGAGCAAACTCCTGTTTTACGGCTTCGCAGAAAGCGGGAAGATCACTCAGTAGCGGATCTTTAGATTCAATGAGAGGATTCGCCCAGTCCAGTGCTCTACCTTTGAAGAACAGGAGGAAGTATCTGATTGCATTGGCTGGAGAAATAGTCACTGAAGGTTCAGACTCAGTAAAAGCGAGGTATTGGCTCGCCACTGCACGAAACTGAGCATAGTCACCATCAAAGTAGACTGGAGCTTTTGTATCTGGTGGACACTTGGAAGGCTGAATGTCAGATGAAGTCTCGGAAGACAATGTAGGACACTTGAGAGTTGAGGACTGGAATAAGCATTCAAAAGCAGGAGTAGAATCAACTTGAAATGCTCGAGGGTGGAGAGAGGACGTCATCTCCTGGATTGACTGACGGGAATTCTCTGCTGAGGTTGACAGAACGCTAGAAGCTTCATCTTGGGGTGATATGCGTAGAGCCTCCATCTGGATTGAGGCAACTGCAATATCTGAAAGAACTGTAGACTCTGGACATAGCGACAGGAGTTGCTTACTTGAAACACTGGAGAGAACCACACCGGGTTCGGAGGAACTGGAATTGGTAGGAACCGACGACAACTTTGGACAAACGGATGGAACAGGGATTTGTCCAGGACTACTTGAATGGACTTGAACTGTAAGAGGCTGATCTGGACAGACGGATGGGACCGGATTGGGTCCAGATAAGCTTGAACCGGCTGGAACCGCAGGAGTCTTCGGACTGACGGATAGGACCGGATTTGATACAAAGAGACTGGAATCGGCTGGAACCGAAGGAGTCCTCGGAGTGACGGATAGGACCGGATTTGATCCGAGGATGCTGGAATCGGCTGGAACCGAAGGAGGTAGCCCATCATTGGAGCCACTCAGGCTGGCTGGAACCAGTGGAGACTTTGGACCGACGGCTGGAACCGGGCTAGGTCCATTGACACTTGACTCTGTATAGACAGAATCCGGATGTTCTGATGATCCCTTTTGGAGTGGTACTGAGCTGGTAGCACTCTCTGAAGTTGGCAAACAAAAGTTCATGTCTGTATCTGTGGCTTTAAGAATTCCTCCTGGGATCTTGGCCCTGGATTCCTCACTTGAGGATGAAACTCCAAAGACCCCTCCTGGGGTTAATAGATCAGACACACTTCTTTGAGTTGCATGCCCGGACGCCACTTCTGGAACCTGAACATCAGATACCCCTACTGGGGTCACAACATCAGATGCCCCACCTGGGGCTGTAGAGACAGACGCCCCTTCTCGGGCTGAAGGCACGGATGCCCCTTCTCGGGCTGTAGACACGGATGCCCCTTCTCGGGCTGTAGACACGGATGCCCCTTCTCGGGCTGTAGAAACGGATGCCCCTTCCCGGGCTGTAGACACGGATGCCCCTTCTCGGGCTGTAGGCACGGACGCCCCTTCTCGGGCTGTAGGCACGGACGCCCCTTCTCGGGCTGTAGGCACGGACGCCCCTTCTCGGGCTGTAGGCACGGACGCCCCTTCTCGGGCTGTAGGCACGGACGCCCCTTCTCGGGCTGTAGGCACGGACGCCCCTTCTCGGGCTGTAGGCACGGACGCCCCTTCTCGGGCTGTAGGCACGGACGCCCCTTCTCGGGCTGTAGGCACGGACGCCCCTTCTCGGGCTGTAGACACAGATGCCCCTTCTCGGGCTGTAGACACAGAAACTACTTTAGTTATGGGTAACATAGATAGTCTCTGTTGATTTCTGAACTTGGGATTGGGTCTATTTGTCACAGGACCCCAATCGTATACTTTTTGGACACTCCTGTCCGAGGTAAAGGAACTTGAAACTGTAGAGGATACATTGGAAGGTTTGCAGGTGAAAACACTGTGATGCTGGGACCTGTCACCAACTTTTGAGTTGCGGAAGGAACAGTCCTTAATAAGATGACTAGAACTCCCACAGTAAAAGCAGAGGTGAAGCTGCTTGCGATGCCGGCGTTCAGCTTCCGTTAGTTTGGAGCGCGGGTAGCTCTGGAATCTGCCCTCTCTCTGCATAGGAGAAGAGACTTTAGCTTGAAGAAAAGTTGACACGGAGGTCGCACTAGTCTCAATACTTTGAGCAGTACTCTTCACTGCGTTTAAAGCACCACCCAGGATTTCTGGCATCATTGGAATGATTTTTGTTAGGAGACTTTGAAGTTGTTCCAATAGATGATAAAGAGTGCTTATTGGTTCAGAATTCACAGCAGACAACAAAGGAGTCTTGAAGCTTTCAAAGGAGGAAGTCGCTCTCTCAGGAGAGTTAGCTGTGAAGGGACTGCCATAGGACTGACTTGAGCAAGATCCATCCACAGGAACGGATTGTGCAGGGAAAGTTGAAATGACTGGAGCAGGAGTGACTTGAACAGGAACTGGAGAAACAACAGAACTTGGAAGGGATTGCTGCAAGGTATCCAAACGGATAGACATTCCCTGTAGAAACTGGAACATCTGCTGCTGCGCAGCCTCTTGACCATCCATACGGGAGACCAGATTTTGTAAGGCCCCTGACCCCACATTCTGACCACCATCCGAGTCCATGGGCCTTGGACAAACTGTCAGGTTCGGTCTGGTTTGTGTCCCCGGAGGGGGCGCTAGTGGGTCAGTGGAGGTAGGATGGAAGAAGTGAGGATACTGGATTGGATTCCTGCGCATGTGCACAATGTTGTTTATTAAGCAGAAAGATAAAACAATATGGCAGCAGGAATACTTGGAGAAATAAACAATAATAAATGCAATGGGTATGATGCAGCGTGGAAGCTGAGAGTCTATGGCAAAACAGTGAGAGTCTATGGCAATACAGTGAGAGTCTATGGCAATACAGTGAGAGTCTATGGCAATATGCTGGTATGGGAACCAGAGATGATAAACACGTGGAGCCAGCAGAGGTGATGATAATGGTAGCAAACCTGGTAGCAGATGAAGAAGACTTGATGCAGGGTTCACAGTGCTATTGGAAAGCACAGGCAGCTTGCAAGCTGATTCACAGGTGAGGTGATGAGCTGCACCTGGAGATGGAGTCTCTACAGCTGAGGCTGAAGCACACTGTGTTGGAGATTGGTGTGAAGCCTGTAAATGAATGCAGGAATTGCTGATGCTTGTAGTTCCACGGAGCTGTAGTAGGATAACCAGGAACACGGAGTAACAAGCAGGTAACCAGGAACACGGGGATCTGGAGACTGGAACACAGGAACTTACACACTGAATGAAGCAGGAGAGCTGGAGTGGTTGCTGGAACTTGTAGTTCCACAGGAACACAGGAACTTGCACACTGAATGTCGCAGGAGAGCTGGAGGGGTTGCTGGAACTTGTAGTTCCACAGGAACACAGGAACAACTGGAACAACTGGGAACTGGAACAGCTGGGACCTGTTGTTCCACAGGTCTAATACACAAGGAAATCTCTGTAGACAGAGGATTGCAAACAGGAGCCGCCTGTTCACGGGATGTGACGTGTTGTCCAAGGCGATGTGAGAGAGCCACAAACTGGAAGTTATACCACCTGCCCAGCAGTGATTGGACACAAACTGCAGGCGGAGATACTAGCTGGATTGGGTGTCCAGATCAGCTGTGAGTTAGTTGAAGCACTATGTACTCCAGGCTGCAGAGGACTGAAAACGAGAACTGGAACAGAACTGAACTGCTGGAACCTATATAGTTCCACAGCAGTGATGTGATGGAAAATGCAGATTCCTGACATCGGCTTTACAACTTTGCCGAGCAGCTACTTGGTCAGGAGCAAATACGTTTGTACAATTCTACAAAATTGATACCCTGGCTGAGGAGGACCTGGAGTTCTCTCATTTGGTGCTGCAGAGTCATCCGCACTCTCCCGCCCGTTTGGGAGCTTTGGTATAATCCCCATGGTCCTTACGGAGTCCCCAGCATCCACTTAGGACGTTAGAGAAAATAAGAATTTACTTACCGATAATTCTATTTCTCGTAGTCCGTAGTGGATGCTGGGCGCCCATCCCAAGTGCGGATTGTCAGCAATACTGGTACATAGTTATTGTTACCAAAAAATCGGGTTATTACTGTAGTGAGCCATCTTTTCTAGAGGCTCCTCTGTTATCATGCTGTCAACTGGGTTCAGATCACAAGTTGTACGGTGTGATTGGTGTGGCTGGTATGAGTCTTACCCGGGATTCAAGATCCTTCCTTATTGTGTACGCTCGTCCGGGCACAGTATCCTAACTGAGGCTCGGAGGAGGGTCATAGGGGGAGGAGCCAGTGCACACCAGATAGTCCTAAAGCTTTCTTTAGATGTGCCCAGTCTCCTGCGGAGCCGCTATTCCCCATGGTCCTTACGGAGTCCCCAGCATGGTCCTTACGGAGTCCCCAGCATCCACTTCGGACTACGAGAAATAGAATTATCGGTAAGTAAATTCTTATTTTTGCAGACACCTCTATGTCAAATTGAGTCCAAAGCGCACCATCAACTTACAATTACCCCATAAGGAGGAGGAGTACAAAGAAAGAGAGAGACAGGGAAAAGGGGTAAAGAGAAAGTGGGACAGAGAGAGAGAGAGTTGGAATAGGAGTTAATACAGAGAAAGGGGGAGGGAGACAGAGACAAAGGGCCTGACAGAGGTGGATCCAAATCATGCACGACTGCTTCAGCATTCCTCTTGTGTACTTCCGTGTGACAGACTGAGCAAACCCAGCAATGCCCACTTTACATATCTGAGCAGTGCTCACCTGTGCTAGTGAATCCTTTCACTCCACTATTGATGCACCACTGGTGGCACATCGGGAGACAGTGGGAGTAGAGACATGGCACACAGCAAGCTCCGCCATAAAAGCACAGCCACACGGCCAGGGGAAGCAGGAAAGGTGAGACAGCAGGAAAAAAAGTCACAAAAAGGATGTATAGACGGAGATGGACAGAAACAATAGCTGGCTAATGACAGGTACAAAATACTATTACAAAATAAAAGTACAAATTAAATTCAATTAAATGCAAACAATTGTCCACTTTATGATCAAATGGGAATCTTATCCTGCCACAGTTTGAACGCAAGTATAAATTATGTATTCTGAATAGATGGCTGCAACCTTTTCTAATATAGCAGTCACTCTACTACAATTTATATACAGTGGAAGGGATGTAAAGGCAATCATTCAGTCATCTGTATGCAGGTGTGAATGAATGAATTAAACACACTCTTACTGTACTGAATCTTAATTTTTTATTTTTAAGTTGTAACTGTTTACACATTATTTAACACACACACACACACACATATATATATATATATATATATATATATATAGGAATATGTTGTCAGGAAAGTGTTAACTACTGCATGTTGCTCCTATGCTTTTAGCCAAACTATATTAATCACAGCAACTCCCTTCCTTGTCAAAAGCCTTGTGTTTTCCTTTGTGGATACTGCTGCTAGTTTGTTCCTGATTGATTCCTGTTTGCTGACCCAACTCACATTCAAACTATCCACTGATCTATTGCTTTACTAGACTGGTTTGTTTTGCGACTGCCTCTGATCTCCATGCCTGTATATTAACTCGACTCACGCTTTAGATACTGCCTGCATTTGGACCAGTCACCCTGGGGCCATTTCTACTTACATGTTTTTACTCACAGTTTGGATATTGAAATACTCTTAACATCAGATTGTTCTGTGTCTGCTCTCTGTTTATTTGATCAAACACCTGGTAGTGCTCCCATTGCTGTAAACATGCATTCTCATGATATTACCTGTGAGTCTTTTGATTGTTCTGAAGTTGTCATCTGTGACCCCCAATCTGAATCCTGTCAAACATCTATGGAAAGAGCTGAAACATGCAGTCTGGAGAAGACACCAGTCTAACCTGACACAGCTAGAGCAGTGTGCTAAGGAAGAGTGGACCAAATTACCTGTTGATAGTACAGAATCTCATTGAAAGCTACAGAAATCACTTGATTGCAGTGATTAACTCTAAACATTGCGCAATAAAATATTAGGTCCATAACATCAGTGCCGTAACTAGACATTTTAGCACTGTGTGCAAGAAACAGCATTGGCTCGCCCCCCATATACAAAACAGGGTCAATGCGCGTGCCAAAAATATAGGGGCGTTGCTTCATGGGAAAGGGGCATGGTCACAGAGCTCCCTTTTACACATTACATTAGGCAGAGCTCCCTTTTACACAGTACAGCAGGTATAGTCCCCTTTTACACATTACGGCAGCATAGTCCCCCTTTCTCTAACGTCCTAGTGGATGCTGGGGACTCCGTCAGGACCATGGGGATTAGCGGCTCCGCAGGAGACAGGGCACAAAAATAAAGCTTTAGGATCAGGTGGTGTGCACTGGCTCCTCCCCCTATGACCCTCCTCCAAGCCTCAGTTAGGTTTTTGTGCCCGTCCGAGCAGGGTGCAATCTAGGTGGCTCTCCTAAAGAGCTGCTTAGAAAAAGTTTTTAGGTTTTTTATTTTCAGTGAGTCCTGCTGGCAACAGGCTCACTGCAACGAGGGACTTAGGGGAGAAGAAGTGAACTCACCTGCGTGCAGGATGGATTGGCTTCTTAGGCTACTGGACACCATTAGCTCCAGAGGGATCGAACACAGGCCCAGCCATGGAGTCCGGTCCCGGAGCCGCGCCGCCGACCCCCTTACAGATGCCGAAAAGCGAAGAGGTCCAGAAACCGGCGGCAGAAGACTTTTCAGTCTTCATGAGGTAGCGCACAGCACTGCAGCTGTGCGTCATTGTTGTCACACACTTCACACCAGCGGTCACGGAGGGTGCAGGGCGCTGCAGGGGGCGCCCTGGGCAGCAATGAGAATACCTTGTTCTGGCTAAAAAATACATCACATATAGCCCCTGGGGCTATATGGATGTATTTAACCCCTGCCAGGTCTCAGAAAAACGGGAGAAGAAGCCCGCCGAAAAGGGGGCGGAGCCTATTCTCCTCAGCACACAGCGCCATTTTCCCTCACAGAAATGCTGGTGGGAAGGCTCCCAGGCTCTCCCCTGCACTGCACTACAGAAACAGGGTTAAAACAGAGAGGGGGGGCACTTATTTGGCGATATGATTATATATATTAAGATGCTATAAGGGAAAAACACTTATATAAAGGTTGTCCCTGTATAATTATAGCGTTTTGGTGTGTGCTGGCAAACTCTCCCTCTGTCTCCCCAAAGGGCTAGTGGGGTCCTGTCCTCTATCAGAGCATTCCCTGTGTGTGTGCTGTGTGTCGGTACGTGTGTGTCGACATGTATGAGGACGATGTTGGTGAGGAGGTGGAGCAATTGCCTGTAATGGTGATGTCACTCTCTAGGGAGTCGACACCGGAATGGATGGCTTATTTTGGGAATTACGTGATAATGTCAACACGCTGCAAGGTCGGTTGACGACATGAGACGGCCGGCAAACCAATTAGTACCTGTCCAGGCGTCTCAAACACCGTCAGGGGCTTTAAAACGCCCATTTACCTCAGTCGGTCGACACAGACACGGACACTGACTCCAGTGTCGACGGTGAAGAAACAAACGTATTTTCCATTTGGGCCACACGTTACATGTTAAGGGCAATGAAGGAGGTGTTACATATTTCTGATACTACAAGTACCACAAAAGAGGGTATTATGTGGGGTGTGAAAAAACTACCTGTAGTTTTTCCTGAATCAGATAAATTAAATGAAGTGTGTGATGATGCGTGGGTTTTCCCCGATAGAAAATTATTGGCGTTATACCCTTTCCCGCCAGAAGTTAGGGCGCGTTGGGAAACACCCCTTAGGGTGGATAAGGCGCTCACACGCTTATCAAAACAAGTGGCGTTACCGTCTCCAGATACGGCCGCCCTCAAGGAGCCAGCTGATAGGAGGCTGGAAAATATCCTAAAAAGTATATACACACATACTGGTGTTATACTGCGACCAGCGATCGCCTCAGCCTGGATGTGCAGCGCTGGGGTGGCTTGGTCGGAATTCCTGACTGAAAATATTGATACCCTTGACAGGGACAGTATTTTATTGACTATAGAGCATTTAAAGGATGCATTTCTATATATGCGAGATGCACAGAGGGATATTTGCACTCTGGCATCAAGAGTAAGTGCGATGTCCATATCTGCCAGAAGATGTTTATGGACACGACAGTGGTCAGGTGATGCAGATTCCAAACGGCACATGGAAGTATTGCCGTATAAAGGGGAGGAGTTATTTGGGGTCGGTCCATCGGACCTGGTGGCCACGGCAACACCTGGAAAATCCACCTTTTTTACCCCAAGTCACATCTCAGCAGAAAAAGACACCGTCTTTTCAGCCTCAGTCCTTTCGTCCCCATAAGGGCAAGCAGGCAAAAGGCCAGTCATATCTGCCCAGGGATAGAGGAAAGGGAAGAAGACTGCAGCAGGCAGCCCATTCCCAGGAACAGAAGCCCTCCACCGCTTTTGCCAAGTCCTCAGCATGACGCTGGGGCCGTACAAACATCTGCGGTGGGGGGTCGTCTCAAGAGTTTCAGTGCGCAGTGGGCTCACTCGCAAGTGGACCCCTGGATCCTACAAGTAGTATCCCAGGGGTACAGATTGGAAGTTCGAGACGTCTCCCCCTCGCAGGTTCCTGAAGTCTGTTTTACCAACGTCTCCCTCCGACAGGGAGGCAGTATTGGAAACAATTCACAAGCTGTATTCCCAGCAGGTGATAATCAAAGTACCCCTCCTACAACAAGGAAAGGGGTACTATTCCACACTATATTGTGGTACTGAAGCCAGACGAGCCGTGAGACCTATTCTAAATCTGAAATATTTGAACGCTTACATACAAAGGTTCAAATCAAGATGGAGTCACTCAGAGCAGTGATAGCGAACCAGGAAGGGGACTATATGGTGTCCCTGGACATCAAGGATGCTTACCTCCATGTCCCAATTTGCCCTTCTCACAAGGGTACCTCAGGTTCGTGGTACAAAACTGTCACTATCAGTTTCAGACGCTGCCGTTTGGATTGTCCACGGCACCCCGGGTCTTTACCTAGGTAATGGCCGAAATGATGATTCTTCTTCAAAGAAAAGGCGTCTTAATTATCCCTTACTTGGACGATCTCCTGATAAGGGCAAGGTCCAGAGAACAGTTGGAGGTCGGAGTAGCACTATCTCAAGTAGTTCTACGACAGCACGGGTGGATTCTAAATATTCCAAAATCGCAGCTGTCTCCGACGACACGTCTGCTGTTCCTAGGGATGATTCTGGACACAGTCCAGAAAAAGGTGTTTCTCCCGGAGGAGAAAGCCAGGGAGTTATCCGAGCTAGTCAGGAACCTCCTAAAACCAGGAAAAGTGTCAGTGCATCATTGCACAAGGGTCCTGGGAAAAATGGTGGCTTCTTACGAAGCGATTCCATTCGGCAGATTTCACGCAAGAACTTTTCAGTGGGATCTGCTGGAAAAATGGTCCGGATCGCATCTTCAGATGCATCAGCAGATAACCCTGTCTCCAAGGACAAGGGTGTCTCTTCTGTGGTGGCTGCAGAGTGCTCATCTACTAAAGGGCCACAGATTCGGCATTCAGGACTGGGTCCTGGTGACCACGGATGCCAGCCTGAACGGCTGGGGAGCAGTCACACAAGGAAAAAATTTCCAGGGAGTGTGATCAAGTCTGGAGACTTCTCTCCACATAAATATACTGGAGCTAAGAGCAATTTACAATGCTCTAAGCCTAGCAAGACCTCTGCTTCAAGGTCAGCCGGTGCTGATCCAGTCAGACAACATCACGGCAGTCGCCCACGTAAACAGACAGGGCGGCACAAGAAGCAGGAGGGCAATGGCAGAAACTGCAAGGATTTTTCGCTGGGCGGAAAATCATGTGATAGCACTGTCAGCAGTGTTCATTCCGGGAGTGGACAACTGGGAAGCAGACTTCCTCAGCACGACCTCCACCCGGGAGAGTGGGGACTTCATCGGGAAGTCTTCCACATGATTGTGAACCGTTGGGAAAGACCAAAGGTGGACATGATGGCGTCCCGCCTGAACAAAAAACTGGACAGGTATTGCGCCAGGTCAAGAGACCCTCAGGCAATAGCTGTGGACGTTCTTGTAACACCGTGGGTGTACCAGTCGGTGTATGTGTTCCCTCCTCTGCTTCTCATACCTAAGGTACTGAGAATTATAAGACGTAGAGGAGTAAGAACTATACTCGTGGCTCCGGATTGGCCAAGAAGGACTTGGTACCCGGAACTTCAAGAGATGCTCACAGAGGACTCATGGCCTCTGCCGCTAAGAAGGGACTTGCTTCAGCAAGTACCATGTCTGTTCCAAGACTTACCGCGGCTGCGTTTGACGGCATGGCGGTTGAACGCCGGATCCTAAGGGAAAAAGGCATTCCGGAAGAGGTCATTCCTACCCTGGTCAAAGCCAGGAAGGAGGTGACCGCACAACATTATCACCACATGTGGCAAAAATATGTTGCGTGGTGTGAGGCCAGGAAGGCCCCACGAAGAAATTTCAACTCGGTCGATTCCTGCATTTCCTGCAAACAGGAGTGTCTATGGGCCTCAAATTGGGGTCCATTAAGGTTCAAATTTCGGCCCTGTCGATTTTCTTCCAGAAAGAATTGGCTTCAGTTCCTGAAGTCCAGAAGTTTGTCAAGGGAGTACTGCATATACAACCCCCTTTTGTGCCTCCAGTGGCACTGTGGGATCTCAACGTAGTTCTGGGATTCCTCAAATCACATTGGTTTAAACCGCTCAAATCTGTGGATTTGAAATATTTCACATGGAAAGTGACCATGATGTTGGCCCTGGCCTCGGCCAGGCGAGTGTCAGAATTGGCGGCTTTGTCTCACAAAAGCCCATATCTGATTGTCCATTCGGACAGGGCAGAGCTGCGGACTCGTCCCCAGTTTCTCCATAAGGTGGTGTCAGCGTTTCACCTGAACCAGCTTATTGTGGTACCTGCGGCTACTAGGGACTTGGAGGACTCCAAGTTGCTAGATGTTGTCAGGGCCCTGAAAATATAGGTTTCCAGGATGGCTGGAGTCAGGAAAACTGACTTGCTGTTATCCTGTATGCACCCAACAAACTGGGTGCTCTTGCTTCTAAGCAGACGATTGCTAGTTGGATGTGTAGTACAATTCAGCTTGCACATTCTGTGGCAGGCCTGCCACAGCCAAAATATGTAAATGCCCATTCCACAAGGAAGGTGGGCTCATCTTGGGCGGCTGCCCGAGGGGTCTCGGCTTTACAACTTTGCCGAGCTGCTACTTGGTCAGGGGCACACCCTGGCTGAGGAGGACCTGGAGTTCTCTCACTCGGTGCTGCAGAGTCATCCGCACTCTCCCGCCCGTTTGGGAGCTTTGGTATAATCCCCATGGTCCTGACGGAGTCCCCAGCATCCACTAGGACGTTAGAGAAAATAAGATTTTACTTACCGATAAATCTATTTCTCGTAGTCCGTAGTGGATGCTGGGCGCCCATCCCAAGTGCGGATTGTCTGCAATACTTGTACATAGTTATTGTTACAAAGAAATCGGGTTGTTATTGTTGTGAGCCGTCTGTTCAGAGGCTCCTACGTTGTCATACTGTTAACTGGGTTCAGATCACAAGTTGTACGGTGTGATTGGTGTGGCTGGTATGAGTCTTACCCGGGATTCAAAATCCTTCCTTATTGTGTACGCTCGTCCGGGCACAGTATCCTAACTGAGGCTTGGAGGAGGGTCATAGGGGGAGGAGCCAGTGCACACCACCTGATCCTAAAGCTTTATTTTTGTGCCCTGTCTCCTGCGGAGCCGCTAATCCCCATGGTCCTGACGGAGTCCCCAGCATCCACTACGGACTACGAGAAATAGATTTATCGGTAAGTAAAATCTTATTTTTTACATATTACGGCAGCAGAGTCCCGCTTTTTACACATTACGGCAGCAGAATCCCCCTTTTTTTTACACATTATGGCAGCAGAGTCCCCCTTTTTTACACATTAGGCAGGCAAAGTCCCCCTTTTTTACACATTAGGCAGGCAGAACCCCCGTTTTTTACATATTAGGCAGGCAGAGTCCCCCTTTTTAAACTATTTACAACAGCAGAGTCCCCCTTGTTACACATTACAGTAGCGGAGTCCCCCTTTTTACACATTAAGCAAGCAGAATACCCTTTTCTCTTACGTCCTAGAGGATACTGGGGTCCATTTAGTACCATGGGGTATAGACGGTCCACTAGGAGCCATGGGCACTTTAAGAATTTGATAGTGTGGGCTGGCTCCTCCCTCTATGCCCCTCCTACCAGACTCAGTTTAGAAAATGTGCCCAGAGGAGCCAGTCATGCTGAAAGAAGCTCCTGAAGAGTTTTCTGCATTTATTTTATATATTTGTTATTTTCAGGCAAGGCTGGATGGCACCAGCCTGCCTGCTTTGCGGGACTTAGGGGGGGAACAGCCCAACCTCTTGAAGGGTTAATGGTCCCATTCCCAGCTGACAGGACACTGAGCTCCTGAGGGACCTATTTGCAAGCCCATCAGGGCAAGTGTACAGTCCTGCAGCACGCCCCCACCCCTAACAGAGCCAGAAGAATGAAGAGTGGTGAGTACTGAGCCGGCGTCCCGGCTAGAGGGGCACAGGCCATTGTGGCTGCATGAGGGTATGGAGACGCACGGCTTCTAAAACGGGCGGAATGCATCTCCGGACACAGTACACAACTGCGTCCCCGTGCACTGTACACAGTACCCATACTGGCACAACAGCGTTAAAATGGTTTTCTCCATTTTAAGCACCAGATTCCTCAACCAGTATAAAAAATCGGGAAGACCACGCGCCATTTAAGGGGCGAGGCTTCACTATGAGAGGATCCAACAGCTCACCAGCGCAATTTTGCCGCTGCATTGGTCACAGATGCTGACTGACAGGGACGCGCAGCTCCTCCAGTGTGACTCCAAATTACCTCAGCGGTACCAGGGGGTAATAGCAGGAGGGGAGTGATTACTAGTGTACTAAGTCCCCTATCAGGGTACTTAGTCTGTGACCTGGCTAAGCTTGGCATTAGCTATAAGGGTGCGGAGGGGGCAGGCTCCAAACATCTCTGTGTCTCCCTGAAGGGCTGTTTGTGGGTTAATTGTGCTTAACATTTTCTCTGTGTGTGTGTGTGTGTGTGTGTGTGTGTGTGTGTGTGTGTGTGTGTGCTGTCACATTACATTATGTCAGGCAAAGAGTGTGTGTCTTGTATCGCAGAGTGTTCCTCTTGTGAAATTCCATTATTTTAAATAAACATTTAAATACTAGTGTTATTATATACTGAAGATGCAAGTTACGTCTAATTACCATATACGATAATAGTGCACTAAATGTCACAGAACTATGTCCCTTAAGAGAAAGCAAGTAGTCGCACACATAGTTTACTGAGGTCCAACGCTCAGATATGTATAAATGTATTTGATATTAAAAAGGTATGCATACAAAGTAACATAATTACAATATATCATTCAGTATAACATATATAAATATAAGATAGGGTTACAGTGTTACAGTTACATAAGAAATAGTTACAACTACATAAGAAACAGTTACATCTACATAAGAAACAGTTACATAAGAAATAGTTACAGCGAGTATATATCACCCTTTGCTCAGAGGACAGACATCACCAGATGCAATCAGCAACACTGAGCTTCCTGGGAAAGGGAAAGTACTTATATACTGTGTATTGGAGAAGGTACACATCTGGGGCTGGGTCTTCTGCTGTTGGTCCAGGAGAGGGAGGTTTCTCATTCATTGTGTGTTAATGGTCAGTCCGAACACTGGGTGATATCTAATCTTGTGATGTGATTACAGTTGTTTACCTCTAGGCTCCCACCTAAAGACCAGTTCAAACCAACCACAGTATCATACAGGAATAAACATGAATCCGGTATCGCTAATAACTTGATGCCGCAATAGGTGACAATATCCTCGCAACCTCCAAATTATTACTTATGTGACCCTGAACAATTTGATCCCACACACGGTGTCCTTATGCAGTCCTGTCTCTGTACTACACAGCAATCTGTATGGGTGTGTGACTCCAGAGCTGACAAGCTTGATTTTCACAACATACCGGTTGCCAACAGCAAATCCAACAATACTTGTTTTTGAAGTATCACATTGATAATTATAAATGTGGGACCATACTACATTTGTACCGTTAATTGCATCTTATGAGTATACTGGCGACTTCTTTGATATCCAGATCCTTGGTATTTTGACCCCTGATGAAGTCCAATGGACGAAAACGCGTTGGATTGCACTCCATAGGATTGAAGTCATCATGCATTGTCTTATTCGGTGTTGAATGAAAAATAAGATTTTACTTACCGGTAAATCTATTTCTCGTAGTCCGTAGTGGATGCTGGGGACTCCGTAAGGACCATGGGGAATAGACGGGCTCCGCAGGAGACTGGGCACTCTAAAGAAAGATTTAGGACTATCTGGTGTGCACTGGCTCCTCCCCCTATGACCCTCCTCCAAGCCTCAGTTAGGAACTGTGCCCGGAAGAGCTGACACAATAAGGAAGGATTTTGAATCCCGGGTAAGACTCATACCAGCCACACCACTCACACCATATAACACGTGATAGGAACCCCGGTTAACAGTATGATAACAATTGGAGCCTCTGAAGAGATGGCTCACAACAAAACCCGATTTTTGTAACAATAACTATGTACAAGTATTGCAGACAATCCGCACTTGGGATGGGCGCCCAGCATCCACTACGGACTACGAGAAATAGATTTACCGGTGAGTAAAATCTTATTTTCTCTGACGTCCTAGTGGATGCTGGGGACTCCGTAAGGACCATGGGGATTATACCAAAGCTCCCAAACGGGCGGGAGAGTGCGGATGACTCTGCAGCACCGAATGAGAGAACTCCAGGTCCTCCTCAGCCAGGAAATCAAATTTGTAGAATTTAGCAAACGTGTTTGCCCCTGACCAAGTAGCTGATCGGCAAAGTTGTAAAGCCGAGACCCCTCGGGCAGCCGTCCAAGATGAGCCCACCTTCCTTGTGGAATGGGCTTTTATTGATTTAGGCTGCGGTAATCCTACCGCAGAATGCGCCAGCTGAATAGTGCTACAAATCCAGCACGCAATAGACTGCTTAGAAGCAGGAGCACCCAGCTTGTTGGGTGCATACAGGATAAACAGCGAGTCAGTTTTTCTGACTCCAGCCGTCCTGGAAACATAAATTTTCAGGGCCCTGACTACGTCCAGCAACTTGGAATCCTCCAAGTCCCTAGTAGCCGCAGGCACCACAAAAGGTTGGTTCAAGTGAAAAGCTGAGACCACCTTCGGGAGAAACTGAGGACGAGTCCTCAATTCTGCCCTATCCATCTGGAAAATCAGATAAGGGCTTTTACAAGACAAAGCCGCCAATTCTGAAACCCGCCTGGCCGAAGCCAGGGCCAACAGTATGACCACTTTCCACGTGAGATATTTTAATTCCACAGTCTTAAGTGGTTCGAACCAATGTGATTTCAGGAATGCCAAAACCACATTGAGATCCCAAGGTGTCACTGGGGGCACAAAAGGAGGCTGAATATGCAGAACTCCTTTGACAAAAGTCTGAACTTCAGGCAGTGAAGCCAGTTCTTTCTGGAAGAAAATCGACAGAGCCGAAATCTGGACCTTGATGGACCCCAATTTGAGGCCCAACGTCACCCCTGCTTGCAGGAAGTGTAGGAATCGACCCAGTTGAAATTCCTCCTTCGGGGCCTTCATGGCCTCACACCAAGCAACATATTTCCGCCAAATGCGGTAATAATGTCTTGCGGTGACATCCTTCCTGGCTTTGATCAGGGTAGGGATGACTTCCTCCGGAATACCCTTTTCCTTTAGGATCCGGTGTTCAACCGCCATGCCGTCAAACGCAGCCGCGGTAAGTCTTGGAACCGACAGGGTCCCTGCTGCAGCAGGTCTTGTCTGAGCGGCAGAGGCCAAGGGTCCTCTGCCAGCATCTCTTGAAGTTCCGGGTACCAAGCTCTTCTTGGCCAATCCGGAACCACGAGTATGGTTTTCACTCCTCGCATTCTTATTATTCTCAGTACCTTGGGTATGAGAGATAGAGGAGGAAACACATAAACCGACTGGTACACCCACGGTGTCACTAGAGCATCCACAGCGATTGCCTGAGGGTCCCTTGACCTGGCGCAATATCTTTTCAACTTTTTGTTGAGGCGGGACGCCATCATGTCCACCCGTGGTCATTCCCAACGGTTTACCCGCATTTGGAAAACTTCTGGAAGAAGTCCCCATTCTCCCGGGTGTAGGTCGCCCATCGGAGAATCCTTGTTGCTTCTGCCATCGCCATCCTGCTTCTTGTGCCGCCCTGTCTGTTTACATGGGCGACCGCCGTGATGTTGTCTGATTGGATCAGTACTGGCTGGTTCTGAAGCAGGGGCCTTGCTTGGCTTAGGGCATTGTAAATGGCCCTTAGCTCCAGAATATTTATGTGAAGCGAAATCTCCTTGGAAATTTCTTCCCTGTGTGACTGCACCCCAGCCCCAAAGGCTTGCCTCCGTGGTCACCAGGACCCAGTCCTGTATTCCGAATCTGCGGCCCTCTAGTAGATGAGCCCTCTGCAGCCACCACAGCAGCGACACCCTGTTTCTTGCCGACAGGGTTATCCGCTGTTGTATCTGTAGATGGGACCCGGACCATTTGTCCCACAGGTCCCACTGGAACGTCCTTGCGTGGAACCTTCCGAATGGAATTATGCTTCGTACGAAGCTACCATTTTTTCCAGGACTCGTGTGCTTCCACTGGAAGAAACACTCTTTTCTGGTCTGTGTCCAGAATCATTCCCAGGAACAGAAGACGTGTCGTCGGGACCAGCTGTGACTTTGGAATATTGAGAATCCAGTCGTGCTGTTGTAGCACTTCCCGAGAGAGTGCTACCCCCACTACCAACTGTTCTTTGGACCTCGCCTTTATCAGGAGATCGTCCAAGTACGGGATAATAAAAACTTCCTTCTTGCGAAGGAGTATCATCATTTCGGCCATTACCTTGGTAAAGACCTTGGGTGCCGTGGACAACTCCAACGGCAGCGTCTGGAACTGATAGTGACAGTCCTGTACCACACATCTGAGGTACTCCTGGTGAGGAGGGTAAATGGGGACATGCAGGTACGCATCCTTGATGTCCAGGGAGACCCTGTAATCCCCCTCGTCCAGGCTCGTAATAACCGCCCTGAGCGATTCCATCTTGAACTTGAATCTTCTGATATAAAAGTTCAAGTATTTTAATTTTAAGATGGGTCTCACCGAACCGTTCTGTTTCGGTACCACAACCATTGTGGAATAGTAACCCCTTCCTTGCTGAAGGAGGGGCACCTTGACAATCACTTGTTGTGATTATAGTGTTGAATAGCCACCAACACCGCCTCCCTGGCAGAGGGAGGTGCCGGTAAGGCAGATTTTAGGAAACGGCGGGGGGAAGAACGTCTCGAACTCCAGCCTGTACCCCTGAAATACTACTTGAAGGACCCAGGGATCCATGTGAGAGAGCCCACTGGGCGCTGAAATTTCTGAGACGGGCCCCCACCGTACCCGGGTCCGCCTGAGCAGCCCCAGCGTCATGCCTTGGACTTACCGGACGCAGGGAGGACTTCTGCTCTTGGGAACTAGCTGTGTGCTGCAGCTTTTTCCTCTACCTTTGCCTCTCGGCAGAAAGGATGAGCCTCTAGCCCTCTTGCTTTTCTGGGGCCGAAAGGACTGTACTTGATGATACGGTGCTTTCTTTTGTTGTGGGGTAGCCTGTGGCAAAAAAGTTGATTTCCCAGCAGTAGCTGTGGAAACGAGGTCTGAAAGACCATCCCCAAACAGTTTTACCCCCTTATAGGGCAAAACTTCCATGTGCCGATTCGAGTCGGCATCGCCTGACCATTGCCGAGTCCATAACCCCCGACTGGCGGCAATGGACCTAGCGCTTATTTTTGATGCCAGCCGGCAAATATCCCTCTGTGCATCACGCATGTATAAGACCACGTCTTTTATATGCTCTATTGTCAGCAAAATATTGTCCCTATCCATAGTTATTTTCCGACAGGGAATCTGACCACGCAGCGGGAGCACTGCACATCCATGCCGAAGCAATGGCTGGTCGCAATATAATGCCCGAGTGTGTGACTATATCTTTCAGGGTAACCCCCTGCTTTTTATCAGCAGGTTCCTTCTGGGCGGCCGTATCCGGAGACAGTAGTGCCACCTTTTCTGATAAGCGTGTAAGCGCTGTATCTACCCTATGGGGTGTTTCCCAACGTGACCTATCCTCTGGCGGGTAAGGGTACGCTGCCAATAACCGTTTAGAAATTATCAATTTCTTACCGGGGGAAGACCACGCTTCCTCACACCTCATTTAATTTCTTAGATGCAGGAAAAACTACTGGTAGTTTTCTCTCACCAAACATTTTATGTGGTACCTGGGGTATTATCATAAATGTGTAATACATTTTTCATTGCCTCAATCATGTAACGGGTGGACCTATTTGGAGGGTACACTAGTCTCATCGTCGTCGACACTTGAGTCGGTATCCGTGTCGACATCTGTTTCTGCCATCTGAGGTAGCGGGCGTTTTTAGAGCCCCCCATGACATTTGAGACGCTGGAACAGGCACAAGCTGAGTAGCCGGCTGTTCTGTGTCGTCGACCTTTTGTGTAAGGAGTTGACACTTTCACATAATCCTTCCATAAGTCCAACCACACCGGTGTCGATCCCGCAGGGGGTGACATCACATTTACAGGCATTCGCTCCGCCTCCACATCATTATCCTCCTCATACATGTCGACACAGCCGTACCGACACACAGCACACACACAGGGAATGCTCTGACAGAGGACAGGACCCCACAAAGCCCTTTGGGGAGACAGAGGGAGAGTATGCCAGCACACACCAGGGCGCTATATATCACAGGGATATCACATATAAAGAGTGTTTTCCCTTATAGCTGCCTTTATATATTGTATACTGCGCCTAAATTGTGCCCCCCCTCTCTTTTTAACCCTTTCTGTTATTGACTGCAGGGGAGAGCCAGGGAGCTTCCCTCCAACGGAGCTGTAAGGGAAAAATGGCGCCAGTGTGCTGAAGGAGATAGCTCCGCCCCTTTTTCGCTGACTTTCTCCCGCATTTTTATGGATTCTGGCAGGGGTTAAAAAGCATCTATATAGCCTCTGGGGCTATATATGGTGCCAGTTTGCCAGCCAAGGTGTCAGTATTGCTGCTCAGAGCGCCCCCCCCCCCCCCCCCCCAGCGCCCTGCACCCATCAGTGACCGGAGTGTGAGGTGTGCATGAGGAGCAATGGCGCACAGCTGCAGTGCTGTGCGCTACCTTGGAGAAGACAGAAGTCTTCAGCCGCCGATTTTCCGGACCACCTTCTTGCTTCTGGCTCTGTAAGGGGGACGGCGGCGCGGCTCCGGGAACGGACGACGAGGTCGGGTCCTGTGTTCGATCCCTCTGGAGCTAATGGTGTCCAGTAGCCTAAGAAGCCCAAGCTACCACCACTTAGGTAGGTTCGCTTCTTCTCCCCTTAGTCCCTCGATGCAGTGAGCCTGTTGCCAGCAGGTCTCACTGAAAATAAAAAACCTAACAAACACTTTCTTCCTAGGAGCTCAGGAGAGCCCCTAGTGTGCATCCAGCTCAGCCGGGCACAGAAATCTAACTGAGGCTTGGAGGAGGGTCATAGGGGGAGGAGCCAGTGCACACCAGATAGTCCTAAATCTTTCTTTAGAGTGCCCAGTCTCCTGCGGAGCCAGTCTATTCCCCATGGTCCTTACGGAGTCCCCAGCATCCACTAGGACGTCAGAGAAACTGGATTATAAATCATATACCTACAAATGATTGTAACATGCATGTTTTTAATAAGTAATTGTGAATTGTCATTTTGGATGTACTTTATGTGCTGATGACAAAATTATTGAATGGGATCCAGTATTGTTTTATGAATAAATCTTGTGGTTATAAACATCTTGGAAATATTGTGTAGCTAAAATGTTACCATAATTAGCTCCCTTGGGACCCCCCCCCCCCCCCCTGTTCATTTATATCTGTGTACCCTGACTAACAGGGTACTTCCAGAGGTTGGAGCTTACTAATCAGTGCAAAACTGGGGCTTGTTTTACTCTTCTTATATATATATATATATATATATATATACAGTTAACCAGTTGTGTAAAGGCTATGTTTAACTCATTGTGTAGGGGACAGGTCAGTGCTGTCTAAACCATAAAGCCAGAATACATAATGCATTTGACATATCACTATTAATTCAAGTATCAATAGCTGGTCTGTATTTTATTGAATTGAGTATAACTTCATGGTGACCTGGCTTAGGTCACTTAAAATGCACACAAGATTCTGTTAAGTGCAGGGGTGTGTTAGTTAGAGCACACAATCCAGAATCTGCATGTCCTTAGCAATTTGTATGGTATCTGGCTTCTTGTTTGTTAGAGACAATGACAACAATTGAGACAAATAATGGTATTTACACATTTACTCAGTCAAAGGTCTATCTTCAATGGACACAATGCCTGTTTGGACAATATAATCTGATATGTTTAAGACACTATTTGATTTGTATTCCTGGATGTACCACATTTGAGTGTATGTAAGAAATATTTGCAATTTTGTTACAGTATGATATTTATTAACAAATGCATCTTATGCGCACAGTAACTTGCCATTACGGTCATTCGCGCCCTACCGTATCGACGCATGCATTAGTAAATGCCATAGTGTATTCTAAATATTGAAATATGCAATTTTGACTTTGACACTCTTCACCAGGTGGCTCACTACTGGGTACTCAGGGTTCACAGAATAGCGGAGCTGAACCGGAATGTGTTAATTCTCTTAAGGGAATGATCTCAACTTTCTACAAAATTGTCCCGCAATGAGAAAGAGTCACAATACTTAAAAAAGACTGTGGATGAGTTTATGAACAGAGATTCAGTCCCCAAAACAGCATCTCAATCCCCTCCTATTTGTCCGCAAAAGCGATCTCTGGCCTATATCCTGCAGTCTGACACTGACAGGTCAGACATGGAGGAGGGGGAGGTGGACTCAGAGGGGGGATGCAGCTCTGTCAGAGGGAATAGAGGCTCTTATAGAGGCTATCAGAGATGTTTTGCATATTCCTGATAAGGAGTTAGAGGAGTGTGAGGAATCTTATTTTAATGTAAAAAAAGAAGTCCTCAGTCACTTTTCCTGTGTCATAAGAATTTAATAGCCTGTTTGAAGAACCATGGGTTAACCCTAACAAGAAGTTTCAGATCCCTAAAAGGTTGCTCTCATCTTTTCCTTTTCATCTGGAGGATAGGGAAAAAATGGGAAAATCCACCGATAGTGGACGCATCAGTCTCTAGGCTGTCACGTAAAATTGTATTGCCTGTTCCTGGTGCAGCCTCCCTGAAAGACATGGCTGGTCATAAAATTGAGACTACACTCAAATCATTGTACACAGCTGCTGGGGTGGACCAAAGACCCCCTATTGCATGTGCGTGGATCACTAAAGCCATTGCAAAATGGTCAGGTAACCTAACTGAGGGGTTAGATTCCTTATCTAGGGGGGATGTTGTCTTACTCCAGCAGCATATACTGGACTCTGCGAGCTTTATGGGGTGGAAGCCATAAAGGAAATAGGCATGCTTAACGCACGCATCACCACTATGGCAGTGTCGGCACGCAGAGGCTTGTGGCTATGCCAGTTTACTGTTGATGCGGATTCCAAGAAAGGCATGGAAGGCCTACCATTCACAGGAGATGCCTTGTTCGCAGATGAATTAGACAAATGGATCTCCACAGCTACTGCGGGTAAGTCTACGTATCTTCCTTCCGCAGCCCCTCAACCAAGAAGACTTATTCAGCTTCTAAGTTACAGTCCTTTCGGACGGCCAAGTTCAAGGGCAAATCCAGAGGTGCTTCTACGTCCTCCAGCGGCGCAAGAGGTAAACCACACAAACCAGCAACAGCAGGTGCTCGGGAACAGAGCTCAGGCTCTGCTTCCTCAAAGATTGCAGCATGACGGTGAACTGTAATGCCTGGAGGGCTGTCAGGTGGGAGCTCACCTACAATTCTTCAGTCAAATCTGGTCAAATTTGTGCCAGGATCCCTGGGTCATAGATCTTATTTCCCAGGGCTATAGACTGAAGTTCCAAGAGCTCCCACCACACAGATTCTTCAAATCAGGCATGCCAGTTTCACAAGAGGCAAGTATAACTTTACAACATGCCATCCAAAAACTGGTACAGACTCACGTCATTGTTCCAGTTCCACCTCATCAGCTAAACAAGGGGTACTAATTCAACTTGTTTGTAGTACCGAAACTGGACAGTTCAGTAAGACCAATTTTGAACCTCAAGTCGTTGAACCCGTACTTACGAGTGTTCAAATTCAAGATGGAGTCTCTGAGAGTAGTGATCTCAGGTCTGGAGGAGGGGGAATTCCTAGTGTCTCTGGATATCAAGGATGCGTACCTTCACATTCCGATCTGGCCGCCTCATCAGAGTTATCTACAGTTTGCACTGCATGACTGTCACTACCAGTTCCAGGCCCTGCCATTTGGCCTCTCCACGGCACCGAGGGTGTCCACCAAGGTGATGGTAGAGATGATGTTTCTACTCCGCAAACAGGGAGTGAACATAATTCCGTACCTGAACGATCTCTTGATAAAAGCACCGTCCAGGGAAAGGTTGCTGGACAGCATTGCTCTCTCAACCAAACTTCTCCAGGATCATGGGTGGATTCTGAATCTTCCGAAATCTCAACCTAGAGCCAACATGGAGGCTCCCATTCCTGGGAATGATACTGGATACGGAGTCGCAGAAAGTGTTCCTTCCGTTGGAAAAGGCATTAGTAACCCAGTCAATGATTTGGGATGTCCTGAAGCCAACCCGGATATCGGTGCATCTTTGCATTCGCCTTCTGGGGAAATTGGTGGCCTGTTACGAGGCTCTTCAATACAGAAGCTTTCACGCAAGACCCCTCCAGCTCAATCTGTTGGACAAGTGGTCCGGATCGCATCTTCACATGCACCAGAGGATCTGTCTTTCGCCAAAAGTCAGGATCTCCCTTCTGTGGTGGCTACAGACTTCTCACCTCGTCGAGGGTCGAAGGTTCGGAATTCAGAAATGGATTCTGCTAACCACAGACGCAAGCCTCCGAGGTTGGGGAGCAGTCACTCATGGGCTGCAGTTTCAAGGAAGATGGTCAAGTCAGGAAGTCGTCCTTCTAATCAACATTGTGGAACTCAGGGCCATATACAACGCTCTTCTGCAGGCCTCACATCATCTTCAAGATCGGGCCATTCAGGTCCAGTTGGACAATATGACGGCAGTGATGTACATAAACCAACAGGACGGAACAAAAAGCAGAGCAGCAATGTCAGAGGTGTCAAGAATTCTCCTCTGGGCAGAGAGAAACGCTGTGACGTTGTCAGCGGTCTTCATTCTGGGAGTAGACAACTGGGAAGCAGACTTCCTCAGCAGACACGACCTGCACCCAGGGGAGTGGGGACTTCACCCGGAAGTGTTCAGGTGCTTGACAAGTCAATGGGGATATCCACAGATCAACGTGATGGTCTTTCGTCTCAACAAGAAGCTCAAGTGGTATTGTTCCAGGTCGAGAGATCCACAGGCGGTGGCGGTAGATGCCCTGATGACTCCATGGGTCTATCAGATGGTGTACGTGTTTCCTCCACTTCCTCTGATCCCAAGAATTCTAAAGAGAATAAAAATGGAAAAGGTTCAAGCAATTCTAATTGCTCCAGACTGGCTGTCACGATCCGGGTATCTGGACGCCATTTCTTACCCATCAGATGCCTCCTAAGGCTGGCTCAGCGCTCCAGGACCGGATCCCATCTGTTATCCTAATGTTCACATCCCTGCATCCTCTCCTGTCTCTCTGAGACGCTGTCACAGTAACGCCTTATTACATCTGGCATGGCGTCTCCCGCGGCCTCCGCCGCCGTCCCTGAGCTTCTGCATGCAGAGTGTCAGAGTGGCGATTACGTCAGCCGCGGCCTCCGCTGTGTCCGCGTGGTTGGATGTGCACTTGTCAGCCTGGCGTCTCCTGTCTCCAGTGGCCGGCGCCGCCATTACTGTTTTCATTACCACATGGATTACAAACCAAACTTCCCTCCAAGTGTCTGCATGGGCGCAGCCATCTTGGATTCTGTCAGCTGATCATTTCCTCCAATCTGTTGTCAGTATTGTTAATCTGCATAATTGCCTAGCCAATCCCTTCCTTGCTGCAGGTATAAATACACTGTGCCTGAGCAAGGAAGGCGTCAGTGCTTTGGTTGTCAAACCTAGTTCCTGTTTGTCTCTCTCCTGTGATTGTCTTCCAGGTTCCAGCTCCTGTCTCAAGACTTCCACCATAGAGACCCGCACCAGCATTCCACCTGCGGTGTAGCCTGACTCTCCAATCCATTGTGGATTCATCTGATTCCAGCTACAACATTACCTGCTTCCAGCTCAGCTTCCAGCAGAGTACAGCTTCTCTTAAAGGGCCGGTGTCCTTTCTACATTTTACCACTCTCCACCGGTATTATTATTTCTCCGCTCTCAAGTTCTACATTTCAGTTCATATTTCATCGCTCCCAAGTTCATTTATTATTTAACTGGTTCCAGCCAGTATCCACTCCGTGCTAACAACAGTCTGGTTCCAGCCAGTATCCACAGCAGCCGTTTTATCTTCAGCAACCCAGCTTTTCCTGGAACACCAGCTGGTACAATCCTGGGTTATCTCCATTGCTACAGTCGGGCCTGGTAAGGACTTTCCATCTAGAAGATTATAAGAACTATCTCACACTACCAGTGCCCTGTGGCTCCTGCCATCCTGTAGTACCCAGGAACTGTATTTATTCTTTGCTGACTTTTACGTTTTCTTTTACTGCTGCTGTTGTCATAATAAACATCATTGACTTTTATCCAAGTTGTCGTGGTCACGCCTTCGGGCAGTTATTATTCATGTTACTTACATGTCCAGGGGTCTGATACAACCTCCCAGGTTCCGGTACATCTCAGCCCCTACAACTGAGGCTGCCTCCCGTCAGCTCAGGCCCTCAGTTGTGACAGTAAGCACTGACCTAATGAATCCAGCCGGAGACCAGGATCAAGTGGCCAGGCCGATGCAAGAACTGGCAGCCCGACTAGAACATCAGGAGGCTGCACAGGGCCACATCATCCGCTGTCTCCAGGATTTCTCTACTCGGCTGGATGGGATTCAGACAACTCTCCGTGGATCTGGCGCGTCTGGTGCGTCAACCACAGTGACTCCAGCTATAACCCCACCCACCTTACCCATTTCTGCTCCACGTCTTCATCTTCCAACGCCAGCAAAATTTGACGGATCTCCAAGATTCTGCAGGGGATTTCTCAACCAGTGTGAGATTCAGTTTGAGCTACAACCTGGCAATTTTCCCAGTGACCGTACAAAAATTGCCTACATTATTTCTCTTCTCAGTGGCTCAGCCCTTGATTGGGCATCACCGTTATGGGAGAGGTCCGACACCCTGCTATCTTCCTACACTGCCTTCGTGTCAACATTCAGGCGCATCTTCGACGAGCCAGGCCGGGTAACCTCAGCTTCATCCGAGATTCTCCGTTTACGCCAGGGGTCACGTACTGTAGGACAATATCTGATACAGTTCCAGATCCTGGCTTCCGAACTGGCATGGAACGACGAGGCCCTGTATGCTGCATTCTGGCATGGCTTATCTGAGCGTATTAAAGATGAGTTAGCTACCAGAGACTTACCTTCTAAGTTAGATGAGCTAATCTCACTCTGCACGAAAGTTGATTTACGTTTCAGAGAGAGAGCAACTGAGCGTGGAAGATCATCTGCTCCAAAATCTTCTGCTCCTCCTCCTCGTCAACTGTCACCATCTAAAGATGAGCCCATGCAACTTGGCCGTTCCCGTTTAACTCCTGCTGAGCGCCGAAGACGTCTCTCCGAGTCTCTCTGTCTCTATTGTGCAGCTCCGTCTCACACCATTAATGCCTGTCCCAAACGTCCGGGAAACTCCAAATCCTAGCTCGCCAAGGAGAGGGCCGGCTAGGAGTAATGATCTCCTCTCCATCTCCTCAAGATTGTAATCTCCCAGTCTCGCTTCAAGTTGCTCAACGTTATCGGAACGTCATTGCCCTCCTTGATTCCGGAGCAGCTGGGAACTTTATTACCTATGTTAAACGGTGGTCCCTACCCACCGAGAGACTTCCTTCGTCCATTTCTTTAACTGCCGTGGATGGCAGCAAAATTTTTGATGCAGTTATTTCTTTAAGGACTCTACCAGTTCGTCTGAGAGTGGGAGTTCTTCATTCCGAACTTATTTCTTTTTTAGTGATTCCAAGAGCCACACATCCTGTGGTCCTGGGCCTTCCATGGCTCCGTCTTCACAATCCTACAATTGATTGGACGACTACGCAAATCCTGGCATGGGGTTCCTCCTGTGCTGAGACATGTTTGTTTAAAGTATTGCCTGTCTGTTCTTCCTCCCCCAGGTCGTCTGATGTTCCACCTCCTCCATATCAAGATTTCACGGATGTGTTCAGTAAAGCTTCTGCTGATATCCTTCCTCCTCATAGAGAATGGGACTGCCCGATTGATCTCGTTCCAGGGAAGGTTCCACCTCGAGGCCGAACTTATCCGTTGTCTCTGCCAGAGACGCATTCTATGGAGGAATACATTAAAGAGAACCTAGCAAAGGGGTTCATTCGACCTTCTTCTTCCCCAGCCGGCGCAGGCTTCTTTTTTGTAAAAAAGAAAGATGGTGGTCTGCGGCCGTGCATCGACTACAGAGGTTTGAACGACATTACCATCAAGAACCGTTATCCTTTACCCCTGATTACTGAGCTCTTTGACAGAGTTAGCGGAGCTACCATCTTTACAAAGCTGGACTTGAGAGGTGCATACAATCTCATCCGGATCCGTGAGGGTGACGAGTGGAAGACCGCCTTTAACACCCGTGACGGACATTATGAGTACCTCGTCATGCCCTTCGGATTGAGTAATGCTCCAGCTGTCTTCCAGCATTTTGTCAATGAGATCTTCAGAGACATTCTATACCGTCATGTCGTGGTCTATCTAGACGATATCCTCATTTTTGCCAACGATTTAGAGGAACATCGTTTTTGGGTTAAAGAGGTTCTGTCCCGTCTCCGTGTCAATCATCTCTATTGCAAATTAGAGAAATGCGTCTTTGAAGTCAAGTCCATTCCGTTTCTAGGGTACATTGTGTCCGGTTCCGGACTAGAGATGGATCCTGAGAAACTACAAGCAATCCAAAATTGGCCGATACCCTTAACCCTCAAAGGGGTCCAGAGGTTCTTGGGGTTCGCCAATTATTACCGAAAGTTTATACGAGACTTTTCCACCATTGTGGCGCCTATTACTGCTTTCACTAAGAAGGGTGCTAACCCGTCCAAGTGGTCTGAAGAAGCCATGCAAGCATTTCATCTTTTAAAACAAAGGTTCATCTCTGCGCCTGTTCTGAAACAGCCTGACATCGACTCTCCTTTCATCTTAGAGGTGGATGCCTCCTCCGTTGGCGTAGGAGCGGTGTTATCTCAGAGGGCTAAAGATGGCCATTTACACCCTTGCAGTTTCTTCTCCCGGAAGTTCTCCCCAGCTGAGCGCAACTATGCCATTGGCGACCAGGAGTTGCTAGCCATCAAGCTCGCTCTAGAAGAGTGGAGGTATCTGTTGGAGGGAGCTTCTCATTCAATCACCATACTTACAGACCACAAGAACCTTTTATATCTGAAAGGCGCACAATGTCTCAACCCTCGTCAGGCCAGATGGGCACTTTTCTTTTCCAGGTTCGACTTTAAACTCCAGTTCTGTCCGGGCTCTCAGAATCGCAAGGCCGATGCCCTTTCCCGCTCATGGGAGCAAGAAAATGAGTCAGAGTCTTCAGACAAGCATCCTATTATAAATCCGTTGGCATTCTCCACGGTAGGGATGGACTCTACGCCCCCATCAGGGAAAAGTTTTGTGAAACCGATGCTAAGGAAGAAGCTCATGCATTGGGCCCATGCTTCCCGTTTTGCCGGACATACAGGTATCCAAAAAACCCTGGAGTTTATCTCTAGGTCCTATTGGTGGCCAACTCTGAAAAAGGACGTCTTGGAGTTTATTGCATCTTGCCCAAAGTGTGCTCAACATAAGGTATCCCGCCAGTCGCCTGCGGGGCAACTGGTTCCACTATCTGTTCCCCGTCGACCTTGGACCCATTTGTCGATGGATTTTATTACAGATTTACCCATGTGCAACAAGTTCAATACCATCTGGGTGGTAGTTGACCGGTTCACCAAGATGGCACACTTCATTCCTCTCACCGGTCTTCCGTCAGCTTCCAAGTTGGCTCAAGTATTCATACAAGAGATCTTCCGACTCCACGGTCTTCCTGAAGAAATTATCTCAGATCGAGGAGTTCAATTCACAGCCAAATTCTGGCAAAGTTTATGTCAAGTCCTTCAAGTCAAGCTAAAGTTTTCCACGGCTTACCATCCTCAGACCAATGGTCAAACCGAGAGGGTGAATCAGGACTTGGAGGCCTTCCTCCGCATCTATGTGTCCTCCTCTCAAGATGACTGGGTTCAATTACTTCCCTGGGCCAAGTTCTGTCATAACAACCAGTATCATTCTTCATCTGCTTCAACACCATTCTTCACTAACTTTGGATTCCACCCTAAAGTCCCTGAATTCCAACCGCTTCCAGCAACTTCTGTTCCCGCAGTGGATATCACCTTGCATCAGTTTGCCAATATCTGGAAGAGCGTACGATCAGCTCTGCTCAAGGCATCGTTCAGGTACAAGAAGTTTGCGGATAAGAAGCGTCGAGCAGTTCCTGCTCTCAAGGTGGGTGATCGGGTATGGTTATCCACGAAGAATTTGAGGTTAAGAGTTCCCAGTATGAAGTTTGCACCTCGCTATATCGGTCCTTTCAAGATTGAACAAGTCATCAATCCTGTTGCTTACAGACTTCAGTTGCCTCCCTTCTTAAAAATACCCAGGACATTCCATGTTTCCCTGTTGAAACCGCTGATCTTGAATCGGTTTCATTCCTCACTTCCTCCAACTCCGAAAGTCCAAACTCAACGAGGCGTTGAGTATGAAGTGGCCAAGATCCTGGACTCACGTCACCGTTACGGTCAACTACAGTATCTTATTGACTGGAAGGGTTACGGTCCTGAGGAACGTTCATGGACCAATGCTTCTGATGTCCATGCTCCTGCCTTGGTCCGGAGATTCCATTCCAAGTTTCCTCAAAAGCCAAAGAAGTGTCCTGGGGCCACTCCTAAAGGGGGGGGTGCTGTCACGATCCGGGTATCTGGACGCCATTTCTTACCCATCAGATGCCTCCTAAGGCTGGCTCAGCGCTCCAGGACCGGATCCCATCTGTTATCCTAATGTTCACATCCCTGCATCCTCTCCTGTCTCTCTGAGACGCTGTCACAGTAACGCCTTATTACATCTGGCATGGCGTCTCCCGCGGCCTCCGCCGCCGTCCCTGAGCTTCTGCATGCAGAGTGTCAGAGTGGCGATTACGTCAGCCGCAGCCTCCGCTGTGTCCGCGTGGTTGGATGTGCACTTGTCAGCCTGGCGTCTCCTGTCTCCAGTGGCCGGCGCCGCCATTACTGTTTTCATTACCACATGGATTACAAACCAAACTTCCCTCCAAGTGTCTGCATGGGCGCAGCCATCTTGGATTCTGTCAGCTGATCATTTCCTCCAATCTGTTGTCAGTATTGTTAATCTGCATAATTGCCTAGCCAATCCCTTCCTTGCTGCAGGTATAAATACACTGTGCCTGAGCAAGGAAGGCGTCAGTGCTTTGGTTGTCAAACCTAGTTCCTGTTTGTCTCTCTCCTGTGATTGTCTTCCAGGTTCCAGCTCCTGTCTCAAGACTTCCACCATAGAGACCCGCACCAGCATTCCACCTGCGGTGTAGCCTGACTCTCCAATCCATTGTGGATTCATCTGTTTCCAGCTACAACATTACCTGCTTCCAGCTCAGCTTCCAGCAGAGTACAGCTTCTCTTAAAGGGCCGGTGTCCTTTCTACATTTTACCACTCTCCACCGGTATTATTATTTCTCCGCTCTCAAGTTCTACATTTCAGTTCATATTTCATCGCTCCCAAGTTCATTTATTATTTAACTGGTTCCAGCCAGTATCCACTCCGTGCTAACAACAGTCTGGTTCCAGCCAGTATCCACAGCAGCCGTTTTATCTTCAGCAACCCAGCTTTTCCTGGAACACCAGCTGGTACAATCCTGGGTTATCTCCATTGCTACAGTCGGGCCTGGTAAGGACTTTCCATCTAGAAGATTATAAGAACTATCTCACACTACCAGTGCCCTGTGGCTCCTGCCATCCTGTAGTACCCAGGAACTGTATTTATTCTTTGCTGACTTTTACATTTTCTTTTACTGCTGCTGTGTTGCGGAGTTGTCATAATAAACATCATTGACTTTTATCCAAGTTGTCGTGGTCACGCCTTCGGGCAGTTATTATTCATGTTACTTACATGTCCAGGGGTCTGATACAACCTCCCAGGTTCCGGTACATCTCAGCCCCTACAACTGAGGCTGCCTCCCGTCAGCTCAGGCCCTCAGTTGTGACACTGGCCAAGAAGGGCTGGTACGCGGACCTTCTGGAGATACTACTCGAAGATCCGTGGCCTCTAACTCTTCACAAGGATCTTCTGCAACATGGCCCGTTCATCTGTCAGGGCTTACTGCAGCTACGTTTGACGGCATGGAAGTTGAACGGCTGATTCTAGCCAGGAGAGGGATCCCTAACAAGGTTATCCCGACTATGATCCAAGCCAGGATAGGGGTGCCGTCTAAGCATTACCATCGTATTTGGAAGAAATACGTCTCTTGATGTGAGAGCAGAAAATTTTCTGTGGTGGAATTCCATCTAGAACGTTTCCTTCTTTTTCTACAAACAGGAGTGGATGTGGGCCTACGTCTAAGCTCCATAAAAGTCCAGATTTCTGCCTTGTCCATTTCTTTCAGAAACAATTGGCTTCTCTCCATGAGGTTCAGATGTTCTTGAAAGATGTTCTGCACATCCAACCTCCCTTTGTGCCTTCCACTGCACCTTGGGAATTCAATGTGGTGCTGCATTTTCTCCAATCAGACTGGTTTGAGCCGTTACAAGAGGTGGACGTAAAATTTCTTACGTGGAAGACCGTCACACTGTTGGCCTTGGTTTTAGCAAGACGTGTGTCGGAGCTGGGGGCTTTGTCTCACAAAAGTCCCTATTTAATTTTCCATGCGACAAAGCTGAACTCAGAACTCATCAGCAATTTCTTCCTAAGGTGATGTCTGCTTTTCACATCAACCAGCCTATTGTGGCCCCAGTTGTCACCGACACCTCTGCTACTTCAAAGTTGTCAAAGTCGAAAAATATCGTAATACATATGCCTTGTACTAACCCCATGCACAAGCCCGCTGCGCGTGCACTCGCTCTGCCGTGCGTGCGCATATCCGCACTTTGCGTAACTGAGCTTTCACGGACATGCGCCTTGGCGCGTGGTATGCGCATTTACGGTAGGGTTTGTGAGCGTGTACCGTGTTATTAGAAAATTACATATCTAACCCATATAGCGTACATTTTAGATATAGTTCCCCTAGACCATGTCAGCGAGTATTACTAGTTTAAACAGTTCCTGGACAGAGAGATTCGCCTTTGCATGATAGGAAGGGTCAGATAAAGGTTGGTAGGTGATGTCTAGTATCCAGCTGTAGGGTATTTTGAGGGTAACATTCCGGTGTTAGTTAGAGAAAGATCGCTTGTTCCTGCGTATAGTTATGTACAAAAGTAGATTATGAACATTAACTGTATTTACTGTAAATTACATATGCGGCGGGAATCCAGAGGATACCACCCACAAGAGCAGTTGGGGAAAGACATCGCCCACCCTTTCAAATCCACCTATGACCTTTTCTGTAATGTAGAGACACATCTCTGTGTCCAATGAACAATGAGATTACAGTGACCATTGGATTGTGTATGCATGTTGTGTATAAAAGGACCATTGTTGCCTGGCCGGTCAGAACACTCTGAACGCTATCTACCTGAAGAGCGGAGGACTGGAGCCGGGTTGTGCTTGCGAATATTCTCACGTACGTACATTCTCTGTAGCCATTATTCTGTTTAGATTTACTTGTTAGCCTGTAGTGTATAAATTGTATTGTTTTATCTTTTGGAATCAATCCACTGTGGCCTTAGAACCCGGTGGTTTCAACTACAAATCAGTGTTGTGTTTTCACTTTCCTGCATGGGCTTTAAAGTAGTTTAATCTGTATAAGGTGTATAAGCATTGATAAGGTGTACGCACTGCGGGTACTTGGTATCGCCAGCGCTACTTAAGGTTTAAAGGTATAACATCATTACAGTACTTTACTGTTAAGGGTTTAAAGTGTAAGCATATCATTACATTGTATCACTAACAAGGTTTAAAGGTTATTCATTGTGTGTGCGCACGTTGAGCGTACTCCGTACACTCAGCGCGGCGTGTGTACGTCAAGTACGTACCATGTACGGGACTCTGTACGCAAATAGCGTACGGAGTGTGTAGCACATGCACGTAATCTAGCGGCCGTTAACGGCTCCACGGTAATAGTGTTTCTCTGACGTCCTAGTGGATGCTGGGAACTCCGTAAGGACCATGGGGGATAGCGGCTCCGCAGGAGACTGGGCACAAAAGTAAAAGCTTTAGGACTACCTGGTGTGCACTGGCTCCTCCCCCTATGACCCTCCTCCAAGCCTCAGTTAGATTTTTGTGCCCGGCCGAGAAGGGTGCACACTAGGGGCTCTCCTGAGCTTCTTAGTGAAAAATTTAGTTTTAGGTTTTTTATTTTCAGTGAGACCTGCTGGCAACAGGCTCACTGCATCGAGGGACTAAGGGGAGAAGAAGCGAACTCACCTGCGTGCAGAGTGGATTGGGCTTCTTAGGCTACTGGACACCATTAGCTCCAGAGGGACCGAACACAGACCCAGCCTCGGAGCTCGGTCCCGGAGCCGCGCCGCCGGCCCCCTTACAGAGCCAGAAGCAAGAAAAGGTCCGGAAAAATCGGCGGCAGAAGACATCAGTCTTCAACAAGGTAGCGCACAGCACTGCAGCTGTGCGCCATTGTTACTCAGCACACTTCACACTCCGGTCACTGAGGGTGCAGGGCGCTAGGGGGGGGGGCGCCCTGAGCAGCAATGTAAAACACCTTGGCTGGCATAAATACACCACATATAACTCCCAGGGCTATATGGGTGTATTTTAACCCCTGCCAGAATTACCAAAAAAGCGGGAGAAAAGGCCGCCGAGAAGGGGGCGGAGCTTATCTCCTCAGCACACGGGCGCCGATTTCCATCACAGCTCCGCTGGAAGGACGTCTCCCTGACTCTCCCCTGCAGTCCTGCACTACAGAAAAGGGTAAAAAAGAGAGGGGGGGCACTAATTTGGCGCAGTTTTATAGTAACAGCAGCTATAAAGGAAAAGCACACTTGATAGTGGTATTCCTGTATATATATAGCGCTCTGGTGTGTGCTGGCATACTCTCCCTCTGTCTCCCCAAAGGGCTAGTGGGGTCCTGTCCTCTATCAGAGCATTCCCTGTGTGTGTGCGGTGTGTCGGTACGATTGTGTCGACATGTTTGAGGAGGAAAATGAGATGGAAGCCAAGCAATTGCCTATTAAACAGTTGTCACCCCCTAGGGAGTCGACACCTGAGTGGATGAGCTTGTGGAAGGAACTGCGTGACAGTGTCAGCTCCTTACGACAGACAGTTGACGACATGAGACAGCCGGCTAATCAGCTTGTGCCTGTCCAGGGGTCTCAAACGCCATCAGGGGCTTTAAAACGCCCGTTACCTCAAATGGCAGACACAGACACGGATACTGACTCCAGTGTCGATGATGAGGAGACAAACGTGACTTCCACTAGGGCCACACGTTACATGATTGAAGCAATGAAAAATGTATTGCATATATCTGATAATACAAGTACCACTAAGAAGGGTATTATGTTTGGTGAGAAAAAACTGCCTGTAGTTTTTCCTGTATCCGAGGAATTAAATGAAGTGTGTGATGAGGCGTGGGTTTCCCCCGATAAAAAACTGATAATTCCTAAAAGGTTATTGGCATCGAACCCTTTCCCGCCAGAGGATAGGGCACGTTGGGAAACACCCCCTAGGGTGGATAAAGCGCTCACACGCTTGTCTAAACAGGTAGCACTACCCTCTCCTGATACGGCCGCCCTGAAGGAACCTGCCGATAGAAAGCTGGAGAATATCCTAAAATGTATATACTCTCACACGGGTGTTATACTGCGACCAGCAATAGCCTCAGCCTGGATGTGCAGTGCGGGCCTGGCGTGGTCGGATTCCCTGACTGAAAATATTGATACCCTTGATAGGGACAGTATATTATTGACTATAGAGCATTTGAAGGATGCATTTCTATATATGCGTGATGCACAGAGGGATATTTGCCGACTGGCATCAAGAGTTAGCGCGCTGTCCATTTCTGCAAGAAGAGGTTTATGGACGCGGCAGTGGTCAGGTGATGCAGATTCTAAAAGGCACATGGAAGTATTGCCTTATAAGGGGGAGGAGTTATTTGGGGTAGGTCTATCAGACCTGGTAGCCACGGCAACTGCTGGAAAATCCACATTTTTACCCCAGGTAGCTTCTCAACCTAAGAAGACGCCATACTATCAGGCGCAGTCCTTTCGGCCCCATAAGGGCAAGCGGGCAAAAGGCGCCTCATTTCTGCCCCGTGGCAGAGGGAGAGGAAAAAGGCTGCAACAAACAGCCAGTTCCCAGGAACAAAAGCCCTCTCCCGCCTCCGCAAAGCCCTCAGCATGACGCTGGGGCTTTACAAGCGGACTCAGGCACGGTGGGGGCCCGTCTCAAGAAGTTCAGTGCGCAGTGGGCCCACTCGCAAGTGGACCCCTGGATCCTTCAGGTGGTATCTCAGGGGTACAAATTGGAATTCGAGACGTCTCCCCCTCGCCGTTTTCTAAAGTCTGCTTTACCGACGTCTCCCTCAGACAGGGAGGCAGTATTAGAAGCCATTCACAAGCTGTATTCCCAGCAGGTGATAATCGAGGTACCCCTCCTACATCAGGGAAAGGGGTACTATTCCACCCTATTTGTGGTACCGAAGCCGGACGGCTCGGTGAGACCAATTTTAAACCTGAAATCCTTGAACACTTACATACAAAGGTTCAAATTCAAGATGGAGTCACTCAGAGCAGTGATTGCAAACCTGGAAGAAGGGGACTATATGGTGTCTCTGGACATCACAGATGCTTACCTACACGTCCCAATTTACCCTTCTCACCAAGGGTACCTCAGGTTTGTGGTACAGAACTGTCACTATCAGTTTCAGACGCTGCCGTTTGGATTGTCCACGGCACCCCGGGTCTTTACCAAGGTAATGGCCGAAATGATGATACTCCTTCGAAGGAAGGGAGTTTTAGTTATCCCTTACTTGGACGATCTCCTGATAAGGGCAAGATCCAGGGAACAGTTGGAAGTCGGGGTAGCACTATCTCAGATAGTGCTGCGCCAGCACGGTTGGATTCTCAATATTCCAAAATCGCAGCTGATCCCGACGACACGACTTCTATTCCTAGGGATGATCCTGGACACAGTCCAGAAAAAGGTGTTTCTCCCGGAGGAGAAAGCCAGGGAGTTATCCGAACTAGTCAGAAAGCTCTTAAAACCAGGCCAAGTCTCAGTGCATCAATGCACAAGGGTTCTGGGAAAAATGGTGGCTTCTTACGAAGCAATCCCATTCGGCAGATTCCACGCAAGAACCTTCCAGTGGGATCTGCTAGACAAATGGTCCGGGTCGCATCTTCAGATGCATCAGCGGATAATCTTGTCTCCAAGGACAAGAGTGTCTCTCCTGTGGTGGTTGCAGAGTGCTCATCTTCTAGAGGGCCGCAGATTCGGCATTCAGGACTGGGTCCTGGTGACCACGGATGCCAGCCTGAGAGGCTGGGGAGCAGTCACACAGGGAAGAAATTTCCAGGGCTTGTGGTCAAGCCTGGAGACATCACTTCACATAAATATCCTGGAGCTAAGAGCCATCTACAATGCTCTGAGCCTAGCAAGACCTCTGCTTCAAGGTCAGCCGGTGCTGATCCAGTCGGACAACATCACGGCAGTCGCCCACGTAAACAGACAGGGCGGCACAAGAAGCAGGAGGGCAATGACAGAAGTTGCAAGGATTCCTCGCTGGGCAGAAAATCATGTGATAGCACTGTCAGCAGTGTTCATTCCGGGAGTGGACAACTGGGAAGCAGACTTCCTCAGCAGACACGACCTCCACCCGGGGGAGTGGGGACTTCACCCAGAAGTCTTCCACATGATTGTGAACCGTTGGGAAAAACCAAAGGTGGACATGATGGCGTCCCGCCTCAACAAAAAACTAGACAGGTATTGCGCCAGGTCGAGGGACCCTCAGGCAATAGCTGTGGACGCTCTGGTAACACCATGGGTGTACCAGTCAGTGTATGTGTTCCCTCCTCTGCCTCTCATACCCAAGGTACTGAGGATCATAAGAAGGAGAGGAGTAAGGACTATACTCGTGGCTCCGGATTGGCCAAGAAGGACTTGGTACCCGGAACTTCAAAAGATGCTCACAGAGGACCCGTGGCCTCTACCTCTAAGAAAGGACCTGCTCCAGCAGGGACCCTGTCTATTCCAAGACTTACCGCGGCTGCGTTTGACGGCATGGCGGTTGAACGCCGGATCCTGCAGGAAAAAGGCATTCCGGATGAAGTCATCCCTACCCTGATCAAAGCCAGGAAGGATGTAACCGTACAACATTATCACCGTATTTGGCGTAAATATGTTGCGTGGAGCGAGGCCAGGAAGGCCCCTACAGAGGAATTTCAACTGGGTCGTTTCCTGCATTTCCTGCAAACAGGACTGTCTATGGGCCTAAAATTAGGGTCCATTAAGGTTCAAATTTCGGCCCTGTCGATTTTCTTCCAAAAAGAACTGGCTTCAGTTCCTGAAGTACAGACGTTTGTCAAGGGGGTACTGCATATACAACCTCCTTTTGTGCCTCCAGTGGCACCTTGGGATCTCAATGTAGTTTTGGGATTCCTAAAATCACATTGGTTTGAACCACTTTCCACTGTGGACTTAAAATATCTCACATGGAAGGTGGTAATGCTGTTAGCCCTGGCTTCAGCCAGGCGTGTCTCAGAATTGGCGGCTTTATCCTATAAAAGCCCTTACCTAATTTTTCATACGGACAGGGCAGAATTGAGGACTCGTCCTCAATTTCTCCCTAAGGTGGTTTCAGCGTTTCACTTGAACCAGCCTATTGTGGTACCTGCGGCTTCTAGGGACTTGGAGGACTCCAAGTTGCTGGACGTAGTCAGGGCCCTGAAAATATATGTTTCCAGGACGGCTGGAGTCGGAAAATCTGACTCGCTGTTTATCCTGTATGCACCCAACAAGCTGGGTGCTCCTGCTTCTAGCAGACTATTGCTCGTTGGATTTGTAGTACAATTCAGCTTGCACATTCTGTGGCAGGCCTGCCACAGCCAAAATCTGTAAAAGCCCATTCCACAAGGAAAGTGGGCTCATCTTGGGCGGCTGCCCGAGGGGTCTCGGCTTTACAACTTTGCCGAGCAGCTACTTGGTCAGGGGCAAACACGTTTGCTAAATTCTACAAATTTGATACCCTGGCTGAGGAGGACCTGGAGTTCTCTCATTCGGTGCTGCAGAGTCATCCGCACTCTCCCGCCCGTTTGGGAGCTTTGGTATAATCCCCATGGTCCTTACGGAGTTCCCAGCATCCACTAGGACGTCAGAGAAAATAAGAATTTACTTACCGATAATTCTATTTCTCGTAGTCCGTAGTGGATGCTGGGCGCCCATCCCAAGTGCGGATTGTCTGCAATACTTGTACATAGTTATTGTTACAAAAATCGGGTTATTATTGTTGTGAGCCATCTTTTCAGAGGCTCCTCTGTTATCATGCTGTTAACTGGGTTCAGATCACAGGTTGTACGGTGTGATTGGTGTGGCTGGTATGAGTCTTACCCGGGATTCAATATCCTTCCTTATTGTGTACGCTCGTCCGGGCACAGTATCCTAACTGAGGCTTGGAGGAGGGTCATAGGGGGAGGAGCCAGTGCACACCAGGTAGTCCTAAAGCTTTTACTTTTGTGCCCAGTCTCCTGCGGAGCCGCTATCCCCCATGGTCCTTACGGAGTTCATAGCATCCACTACGGACTACGAGAAATAGAATTATCGGTAAGTAAATTCTTATTATTTAAAGGTATAGCTTTGCGGTCTAAGATAATATCGACATTATCAATTGGGAGCTCGTCCGGTTCCTTCTCATATCCGCAGCCTAGCAGAGTTTTCGCAGACTTTATCTATCAGCAAAGGGCAGAGTATCCCCTGTAAACCTTCTCTTGGTCGGGGGATACAATAAGTGCTGATTAGATAAGCGTCTGCCCTGCATGGTTTGAAGGGATGCTGGAGGGATCCGTCAGGTAAGAACGCAAAAGCTATTTTTCTTTTTAAAATCTGTAAATTTCTGTTTTGGCGCCAAATGCGCACGCATCACACCTGTATTTTGTACTTTGCATATCTGCTCACACCATTGCCATAATCACTGATTACTAGATTTATTTTGATCTGTACTGGAAAATTTGTTGCTATTTAGTTAACATATACAGTTAATATTTAAGGTAGTAAGTGTAAGACGCACACACAGCCTGGCCTAGTTGTAAAGGTTGATACAGTGGAAACTGTGTGTAGCATTAAGTGAGCGATTATAGTTAAATATCGCTTACATTTATAGAAGTGTGGGATTTGTAGTACTGCGGACGTACGGCCTTTGTACACGTGTCTCGGACAGCGTGCGTGGATGCGTACGCAACGTAAAGGCCTACACATGTGGCGTGTTTACGCAACGTGCGTACAGGTACGCCCACTAAATACAAATCACACAATAGCATTGTTTTAGTTTAGGCGATACGGTAGCCACGTGATAATAGCACAAATTTGTTCAGTTTCCAATATTTAGTTTAAAAGAACCTTCTCTTACTGTGTCACCTCTGGGACTAGGCTGTTTTATCTGAATGAAAGTTAATTTTCTGTACAGAAAAACCAAAGTGTATATGAGTGAACGAGCGTGAGTGTGCAAACAATAAAGGTTTTGTGAACTCAGAATTCGGGATCCCGTAGGAGACCACATCAGGTGAGTGGACACTTGGTGGCGTGGGAGTGGCTTTCTCACGTTAACATTGATTAAGGTATAAAGGAGCAATTAGTATAACAGCAGATCAAGAGGTCAGCGAAGTCAGAAATCCGCTGACTAAGTCAAGCGAAGCTTTGAATACAGTGGCCTAAAAGGTCAGCGGTGAGAGCGCAGCCCCGGGGGTTAGCGTAGTACCCATATAGACCTGTTCTGAAAAGCTCCGTCTGAGGTTTCGCAGCCTGAAAAACGATTCCATTGGTCGTACAGCGGATAAGTAACAGTTACTTATACGCCGTGCGATTGTACCGCGCGTTAGTTTGTGCAATAGTTAATTCAACTTGATACCCATTACGCCATTTGCGTAAAATCGCGGGATCATAGACGCTAATTGTACACGCAACGTGATTTGTGTAACAGTTTTTTTATTTTAAGGGAGTTTCACTGGTCACTCAGGAAATCTCCAACGACCGATATTTACTGGGAAGGGTAAGTCACTCCCACAAACTCTCAGTAAATAGAGGTTACATAGGGCCCTAGGTTGGGTACGACCAGTGCTGAGGACAGTGCTCAGGTGTATTGGCCAACGTGGGCGTGAGTGGGTGAGAGCGCTCTGAGAACTTTCACCGTCGCCTTATCACTGAGTAATTTGGTTTTTGTAGGAATTAGCTGAGAAGGCAATACCTGCAAAGAATGGGGGCCAGTTGCTCAAGTAAGGGACGATCAACCAGGGTTCAGGTTGATATTCCGCGGCCCAAAGGGTCGGCGAGGTACATAATGTGTGAGAAATATGGATCACACGTAGAGGTTTTATGCAATGAATGGGAACGTATGACTGCGGAAGATAGGGAACCATTCCCTAGGGTAGGCAGTTTTAGTCCTGAGGTGTTGCAAAATTTAAGGAGAAGGATATGTCTAATAAAATCCAGAAAACAAAGGATTAGACATACAGATTGTTTACATTTATGGCAACAGGAGGGTGATATGCAAAGGGGATTAGCTCTAACAGCTGGTTCCAACCCTAGCAGGAAACTGATAGCAACAGCACCACCGTACATTACAGGAGAGAAAATGGCTACAGAGAATGGCATACTAATATATGATAAGAGTGAACTTAATAAATGTGTTAATGCTAACCCGTGCAAGTTGTATCCCATCTTAAACTTCCCTGAGGACTGCGACCAAGAAGATGAGCCCAGCACGATATCGGCACTCTCTCTAGCAGCCACCATACAAGACACACAAGTGGGCACGGCCCAACCAGTAAGAGCAGTAGCAAAGGCCCCTAGCGGAGGGACAGGTGAGATCGTGTCCACAGGTAAGTACGGTACAGTACATTATGCAGAGACAATTGCACCTCACATTGTAGAAGGAACCCAGAACGATGTATTTGAACTAAATCCTGTCAGGGTGATCGCAGTCCCCAATGGGAAGACTGACACTCAGGGAATCACTCCCGTCAGGAACATTGCTATGCATTGCCCCTGGTCCCGGAAAGAATTGAGGACAATTATGTCTGAATTTCCCGATCCCAGGAAAGATCTAGCCGCATGTCAGAGGTTTATTAGAGAACTAGGTAACGCCACCGAACCCACAAACAAAGATTGGCGGACAGTGCTACGGGCATGTTTGCCCTCCAATATTGACCCTGTGAAATTCATTGCTGACTGTAAATTAGATGCAGAAGTACCTCTCACTGATGAATACAATCAGGAGAACGTAAAACAGATCAATCTGCAATTAGGAGTATATTTCCCACATGTTGTCAAATGGAATAAAATCTTCTCCATTAGACAAAAAGAAGGTGAAACGGCTTCTGAATATTTCCATCGAGCACTGCAGGAAATGGCTAGATACACTGGGGTCGCGGATATTAAGGAAAATGTACATCATAGAGAGGTAGCGGTGTCCGTATTAATGGACGGTTTAAAAGAAACGTTGAGAACAAGGGTACAAACCACTCAACCAAATTGGAGAGGTATCTCGGTGGCTGCATTAAGAGAGTCCGCTATTGAGCATGATCGGAACATCACTAGGCACAGGGAGTCACAGGGGGATAAGCTGATGACAGTAAGTATAAAAGCCCTGACAACGAAGCCACATCAGCCTAAACCCCAGACCCCTGATGGTAAGTCATATGTGGTAAAATGTTATAAATGTCAGAGGGAAGGACATTACGCACGGAACTGTAATTTTAAAGACCCACATAAGGTATATAGACCCCCTAGACCAGAACATGACACACAGTATGACGCACGTAATTGGGATCATGGACCGCATAGGAGGAGTTATGAGCCACATGCAGGGGAAACCAGGAGGTACCCACCTAAGAGGAACTGGCAAACCTCTGGAAATTCTCAGCTACCCCCCTCACATATTGTAGCTGCCAGCGTGCTGCGGGAGGATCACAACTTACAATAGGGGTCAGGCCACACCTGTAGTTTGCAGCCAGTGAAGTTGATTGCTAGCCTTGGAAATGAACCCGAGGTTACAGTTGATGTAGCTGGTAGATCACTACCTTTCCTTGTAGATACAGGGGCGGCCAGGTCAGTGTTAAATTCAAATGTAGGTATGAAAACAACGGGTAAAACAATTTCAGCAATGGGGGTAACAGGAGTAGTGCAACACTATCCTTTAAGTAAACCAGCAGAGATTACGATAGGGCCTTTGCAGACCAAGCACTCCTTTTTGCTAGCTGCATCGGCTCCGACTAATCTACTTGGGAGAGATTAATTGTGCAAGATGAGGTGTGTCATATATTGTACTCCTGAGGGTGTCTTCTTAGATATACCCGAGAACCACGCTCAGGAAGTGCAGGATATGTTAGACACTCCACAAAGGTTAATGTCACACTCTGCTGTTATAGACAGGTGTCCATCCAAGGTAGAGGAAATGATCTCCCAGATACCGGAATCCCTCTGGACCAAAGATGGACAAGACACTGAATTGATGGCAAATGTAGCTCCTGTAGTTGTTCAAGTAAAAGATGGTAGGATAGCTCCAAAAATCCCACAGTATCCTCTGAAGCCAGAGGTGGAATTAGGAGTGTACCCAGTCATAGAGCGCTTGCTACAACAGGGCATCCTAGTTAAAACGTCCAGCACTGCCTATAGTCCCATCTTCCCTGTGAAAAAGAGTGGGGGGAGGGGTTACAGGCTAGTGCAGGATCTAAGGGGGATAAACAAAATAGTTGAGAGCCAATTCCCCGTAGTGCCAAATCCAGCTGTCATCCTCATGCAAATTCCTCCTACTGCGAAGTTTTTCACTGTCATTGACCTCTGCTCCGCTTTCTTTTCGGTCCCTCTGCACCCTGACAGCCAATACTTGTTTGCATTTACATACAGAGGAGTACAGTACACCTGAACTTGCCTTCCCCAAGGTTTGATTGACAGCCCAAGTATTTTCTCCCAGGCTTTGCATGACTGTTTACAGTCCTTTCAACCTGAGAGCGGATCAGTATTAATACAGTATGTAGATGACTTACTGCTGTGTTCTGATTCACTTGAATCGTCCTTGAAAGACACGAAACAGCTTCTGTTTCACCTTTCTAATACGGGACACAAGGTTTCAAAGGATAAGTTACAGTTGTGCCAGACCAAAGTGAAATACTTGGGACATTGCTTAACACAAGGACTAAGACACCTCACCGCTGATAGAATACAGGCGATTCGCCACATGACTCTGCCACAAACCCAGCAACAGATCCGCACTTTCCTAGGAATGTGTGGGTACTGCCGAAACTGGATCCCAGGGGTCTCCATACTAGCTTTACCTTTGCAAGAGATGGCCTCGTCAAACAAACCAGATCGGATTTCGCACACAGATGAGTCCGAACTGGCATTTGAGAGACTCAAACAGTGCCTATCACAGGCACCTGCATTAGGTATGCCAGATTATGGGAAACCCTTTGAATTATACGGTACGGAGAGTGCTGGGTGTGCGGCAGGTGTTCTAACCCAGAGACATGGTGATGCCAGTAGGCCGGTAGCTTACTACAGTGCACAGTTGGACACCGTAGCACGAACTCTCCCCACATGCTTGCGAAGTGTTGCAGCGATAGCTTTGCTAGTGAGTAAAAGCGAAGACGTAGTGTTGGGACACAGCCTGACCATCCATACACCTCATGCAGTGTCAGCCTTACTGAATTCTGCCCAAACCAGACATGTCTCATCAGCACGGTTTACAAGGTGGGAATTAGCACTAATGGCCCCTGTAAACATCACCATAAGGAGATGCAGCCACAGCCGGCCTTAGGCATAGGCAAACTAGGTAATTGCCTAGGGCATCTGGTAAGCCTATGGGCACAAGCAGCTTCTGCTGATCAAAATGATATGCAGCATGCCTATATTCTGTGTGTAGCATTTCGTATGCAGATACAGCCACAGTTGCACACAGTATATAGGCATGCTGCATATAATTTTAATCAGCAGAAGCTGCTTGTGCATCCTAGCCACATAGCAATGCAAATAAGATGCATTTTCATAAAAAATAGGCACCCGACGTTAGCAGAGCTGCCAGTTGACTCACGGCAGGAACTATATGTGTCATTATTTGTATAAGGGCATTAATAATGTGTAACATATGTGTAAGGGGCACTGTGTGTGTCATTATGTGTTTAAGGTCACTAATAATGTGTGACATATGTGTAAAGGACATTATGTGTGTCATGTGTATAAGGGCATTAACAATGTGCGGCATATGTGTAAGGGATATTATGTGTATAAGGGCATTAATAAGGGTTGGCATAATGTGTAAGGCGCTTTATGTTTATAAGGACATTAATAATGTGTGTCATATGTGTAGGGTATTACTTTGTGGTATGTGTATAAATGCATTACCAATGTGTGGCATGTGTATAAGGTGCTCTACTGTGTGGCGTAACGTATAGAAAGGGCACTGCTGTGGGGTCTAATGTGAATAAAGAGCAATATGGTGTGGTGTAAAGTGAATAAGGAGCAATATGGTGTGGTGTAATGAGAATAAAGAGCAATATGGTGTGTAATGTGAATAAGGAGCAATTCAGTATGATGTTATGTGAATGAGGGGCATTACTGTGAGAAGTAACGTATAGAAGGTAAATTGGTACTACTGTGTGATGTAATGTGAATAAGGGACACTATCGTATGATAAATTGTGAATAAAGTTGCACTACTGTGAGGCATAATTTGAATTGGGGGTACTATTGTGTGGCCATGCCCCTTGCCAGCAAAAACACATACCTTTTTGGGCTGTGCGCCGAATGTGCACACTGTTCTTATTTAAATTACAGGGGGTAGAAAAAAAAAAGGACTGCTATGGGTGGGGGTTTGATGGTGCTGGGAAAGGGGTGCAGGGTCAGAGGCGGAACTAGCGGTGGTGCTAGGGGGCACCAGCCAAAATCTTGCCTAGGGCATCATATTGGTTAGGGCCGGCTCTGGATGCAGCGCACTAAATCATGCAACGTATCTCCCAGGTGTGCCTGGACAGGCACAAAGGGTGGGGGATGAGAGTGATGGTGAAGGAGGATTTAGTACAGACACTGACACACATGATTGTATGGAATATCTGAACCAAACTTTCACTGCAAGACCCGACATCAGTGACAACCCACTGGAAGACGTAGATTTTACTTTTTACACTGACGGTAATTGCCACAAACAGACGGACTCGGGAGACTTGTGTACTGGATACGCAGTCGTAGATGACAAAGGTATCATAGAAGCCGAACCCCTGGGCCCACCACACTCAGCACAAGTTGCTGAGCTGGTCGCCCTAACCAGAGCGTGTGAATTGGCTAAGGGTAAGTCAGCCAATATCTACACGGATTCTAGGTATGCCTCTGGAGTAGTGCATGATTTCGGGGCCCTATGGCGCCTCAGAAATTTCATGACGGCAGCTGGCACACCCGTGGCGCATGCGACCCACATCAAAAGACTTCTGACAGCGATACAGGAACCTGACAGAGTGGCTGTTATCAAGTGCAAAGCCCACACTTACAGTCAAGACCCAGTGTCACTTGGTAACAGCTGGGCAGACGAAGCTGCTAAATCAGCAGCCAGCACCCCCATACAGACAGACATCACACAACTGATGGTATTCAATACCGTCAACACACAAAAATTAAGTGAAATGCTAAATTTGTGTTCTCCACAGGAAAAGGCAGTCTGGAGGTCAAAAGGGTATGGCCAGGAGTCCTCAGGACTCTGGACAGATGGACAGGGTAAGCCAGTAGCCCCCAGAGCATACCTTCCGACTTTAGCTGAGGCGGCACATGGTCTGACTTATCTGGGCAAAGAAGGTATGTGTAAGCTGGTGAGAGCCTACTGGTGTGCGCCAGGATTCTCTTCTCATGCGGGTAAGAGAGCAATGACATGTCTTATCTGCTTGAGGAAGAATATTGGAAAGTCAATACCAACAGAACCATCCCATATCCCGCCGACAGACGGCCCTTTTTAGGTAATACAAATTGATTTCATACAGTTGCCACCCTGCAGAAATTTAAAGTATGTGTTGGTTTGTATTGATGTGTTTTCAAATTGGGTAGAAGCGTTCCCCGCTGCCACAAATACTGCTATGTTTACTGCAAAGAAAATTGTGCAGGAATTTGTGTGCAGATATGGTATCCCTAGGATAATTGAAAGTGATAGGGGTACCCATTTTACAGGTGAAGTCTTTCAGGTAATGTGCAAACTGATGGGGATTAATAGTAAGCTGCATACTCCGTACCGCCCACAGGCGAGTGCGAAAGTGGAAAGAGTAAACAGCACTATTAAGAACAAGTTGAGCAAGGTGATGGCTGCAACTGGATTGTTGTGGCCAGAAGCTTTGCCACTTGTATTGTACAGCATCAGAACCACTCCCAGGTCCCCCCTTAACCTATCACCCTTTGAGATTCTTTTTGGTCAACAACCCCATGTAATGATTGACCCCCAGGATGATTTGAAATGCAATAATGAGGTGACTGTAAAATATTTGGTTAAGATGAGCAAACAGTTGAGGAATCAAAACAGCAATCTAAAACTGGTTATTCCTGACCTACCAAACAGCAATTGTCATGACATTGAACCTGGGGATTATGTAATGATTCGAAATTTTCTACGCACAGGTTGCCTTATTGACCGGTGGGAAGGACCGTACCAAGTCTTACTAACCAGCACAACAGCATTGAAGGTTGCCGAGAGAGAGACTTGGGTCCACTCGTCCGACTGTAAGAAGGTCGCTGACCCAGAGAAAGCCCGTGACAAAGAGCAGAGTGTAGAGGAAATCGTATCACTGGAGTGCCTGTTCCGGGAAGGTTGAGAGGCAGGACTGTTGTCACGGCACCTGAGCACAGAGAACTACAAGACCAGAGGCGGTTGTCGCACAAAATTTCTTTTTCCTTTTTATTATTTTCTCCATCTCCCATTACCCTCCTTCCCCCCCCCTTCCTTGTTCCTTTTTCTCTCCCCTTAGCAAGATGGACTTACCCCAAGAGACTGCATTCCAGGTTTTCCTGTTGACCCTGTTGTTGACCAGAGCAGTCTGTTTCGGTGAGAGTACCAGAGAGGTCGAGAAAGGATCTGGAATGGGTTCTGATGGCAAGGACGGATTTGTAGAATTCCAAGAGCAACACATTCACCGAGCAAAGGCGAGTATCAGAAAACGATCTGGTAGTCATGAAACTAGGAGGCATTGTGAAGGGTTATTGGCTGAGGAAAATTGTATTTGTAGAAACTGTGAAAACATAGTTGAGGACGGGTGCATCCAGAGATGTCAGTCCAGCCTTAATATTAACATGGACCGTCATCCATTGAGTGATTATCACTCACTAGTGGGTAAGGTTTTAAACCAAACAGAATGCTGGGTGTGCTCACAAGTACCTCAAGGTCAGAGCAAGTCAGGACTAGTACCGCATCCATTAACAATAGATGAGGTACTTGAATTAAGGGGTGGGAGACCGGTGGACAAGAAATGTAATATTTCTAGGCCCCCTCTTTTGAAGCTCCACCAATATCATGTGGATAGGTCCTTAGTATGTTTCAACATTTCCAATCCCCGAAAGCCGGGAAATTGGGAAGTAACATGGAATAACCAAACCATGGCATTTTCACACAGAGCCGACAGAATGCCCGTAGACACTGAACTTATACGCCAAATAGCCGACGGTGGGAGGTATTTTCGGTACAGGTATACTCTAGGAAGTAGGACCATGCGGGTTGGAGAAGTATCTCCAGGGTACTGTGCGCATATCATACAGCCTGATACGTGTACTGAACAGATGAGTGAGTTAGGGGTAGGATTTTTCACTTGGAAGGTTTAAAATATGGTAAGGTCATATTCTGTCCCATATGTTCTCCCCGATGATGCATATTTCATATGCGGGAGGAAGGCGTATAAGTGGCTTGCCCCAAACTCAGAGGGATTGTGTTACATTGGAAGAGTGTTGCCAGAAGTTATGACCATAACCCATAATAAGATGAAAGACGTTCACCGCAATGCTCAAGCTCCTTACACTCATACTCACTATGAACACATCGTTAAGAGACACCTTATAGATAGGACAGAGAACGCAGCCTCTGATTTGATCCACGAATCCACCGAGATTCAATTCCTACTCGCATTAGATATCACCCATATTGCCAGAGGAATTATAAATTTTAGGTATATTCATGCGCTAGCGAACCTGATAGATAATATCACCGAGATGTATGATGACACCTTCAAGTATACTGGGAGGGAGTTGCAAGCTTACAAAACGGAACTGATCCAGCACAGGATGGTTCTCAATTACATCACAGCGGTGACAGGCGGGTATTGGGTCACCCTAGCAACTCAGTATGGTGTGAAGTGCTGCACATACATTACAAACAGCACTGATGACCCCACCGAGGTCATAGATCAAAAGATGGACGATATCTTGCAATTGAAATGGGAGTTCCGAAGGAGACACAACCTTACCCTTACTGCTGTGAGTAATGAACTGACCGGCTGGGTCTCATGGTTGAACCCACGCAATTGGTTCTCATGTTTAGGAGAATGGGCTCAAAATGTTATCGTGAGTGTAGGAAAGTTTCTCCTTTGTATCCTGGGAGTCGTCGTAATGATTGGTTTGATATTCAGATGTGTTCGATTTTTAACGCGGCGCAAGCGCAGTACCAAAGTGATAAGTTTAAGGAACGGGGGCATTGTTACAACAACTGATTTAATTTATGACCCGTCAATCGAGACAATGTTGTGATAAGACGTGATTCCACGGTCCGTTTCTTTCACCCGTTTCTCCTTTGTTTTTCCCTCAAGCAAAAAAGACATCCATTCGGAAGAAGACTTTGATGGACATTCTAAAGACTTTGATGGTTTGATGGACACACTAAAGACTTTTATGGACACACTAAAGACTTCTTATGGACACTCTAAAGACTTTTAAAGACTTTGATTATCACCCACAGCAAGGATACACCCATCCGGACAAGACTTCAAGCAACACCCAAGAACGATTGCACAAATGTTATGTGAATGTATTTGTGATACGTGTCTTATCTTCATCTCTACAACCTTCAGGTAGTATCACATATAGTCGACAGGTGATATCCACATATTAGCATTCACATGTATTCCCCCTCCATGTATCATCAACTAAATGTGCACCCCATTTGTTGGAACAAGTAGCCGAAAAGAGCTCGGTAGTGTTTGTTGGCCCACTTACAGACCCTTAATACGGGATAAGAAGGATTTAATGTATACTTCGCAATACCTCGAAGCTTATCTAGAACATGTACGGCACGATGATACATGCCCCTCAGACATGGATTTCATACATACATACTTTTACTATCCCACTAGGTCATACATTTCCCGCCTACTCCTCTCCTCCTACCATCCAATTATTTTATAGACATTGTATTGTATATTTTTCTGTTTAATGTTTAGATAGTGGCAGTTATTGTTGACTGCCAAAGGGTGGACTGTCAAAGTCGAAAAATATCGTAATACATATGCCTTGTACTAACCCCATGCACATGCCCGCTGCGCGTGCACTCGCTCTGCCGTGCGTGCGCATATCCGCACTTTGCGTAACGGAGCTTTCACGGCCATGCGCCTTGGCGCGTGGTATGCGCATTTACGGTAGGGTTTGTGAGCGTGTAGCGTGTTATTAGAACATTACATATCTAACCCATATAGCGTACATTTTAGATATAGTTCCCCTAGACCATGTCAACGAGTATTACTAGTTTAAACAGTTCCTGGACAGAGAGATTCGCCTTTGCATGATAGGAAGGGTCAGATAAAGGTTGGAAGGTGATGTCTAGTATCCAGCTGTAGGGTATTTTGAGGGTAACATTTCGGTGTTAGTTAGAGAAAGATCGCTTGTTCCTGCGTATAGTTATGTACAAAAGTAGATTATGAACATTAACTGTATTTACTGTAAATTACATATGCGGCGGGAATCCAGAGGATACCACCCACAAGAGCAGTTGGGGAAAGACATCGCCCACCCTTTCAAATCCACCTATGACCTTTTCTGTAATGTAGAGACACATCTCTGTGTTCAATGAACAATGAGATTACAGTGACCATTGGATTGTGTATGCATGTTGTGTATAAAAGGACCATTGTTGCCTGGCCGGTCAGAACACTCTGAACGCTATCTACCTGATGAGCGGAGGACCGGAGCCAGGTTGCGCTTGTGAATATTCTCACGTACGTACATTCTCTGTAGCCATTATTCTGTTTAGATTTACTTGTTAGCCTGTAGTGTATAAATTGTATTGTTTTATCTTTTGGAATCAATCCACTGTGGCCTTAGAACCCGGTGGTTTCAACTACAAATCAGTGTTGTGTTTTCACTTTCCTGCATGGGCTTTAAAGTAGTTTAATCTGTATAAGGTGTATAAGCATTGATAAGGTGTATGCACTGCGGGTACTTGGTATCGCCAGCGCTACTTAAGGTTTAAAGGTATAACATCATTACAGTACTTTACTGTTAAGGGTTTAAAGTGTAAGCATATCATTACATTGTATCACTAACAAGGTTTAAAGGTTATTCATTGTGTGTGCGCACGCTGAGCGTACTCCGTACACTCAGCGCGGCGTGTGTACGTCAAGTACGTACCACGTACAGGACTCTGTACGCAAATAGCGTACGGAGTGTGTAGCACATGCACGTAATCTAGCGGCCGTTAACGGCTCCACGGTAATAGTGTATTTAAAGGTATAGCTTTGCGGTCTAAGGTAATATCGACATTATCAAAGTCTTTGGATGTTGTGAGGGCTTTGAAGGTGTATGTGAAATAAACAGCTCGTCACAGAAAGACGGACTCGCTGTTTGTTCTTTATGATCCCAATAAGATTGGGTGTCCTGCTTCAAAGCAGACTATTGCCTGCTGGATCACTTACTATCCAGCATGCTTATTCCACGGCAAGTTTGCCGTGTCCAAAATCTGTATAGGCCCACTCTACTAGGTCAGTGGGTTCTTCCTGGGCGGCTGCCTGGGGTGTCTCGGCTTTACAGCTCTGCCGAGCAGCTACTTGGTCGGGTTCGAACACGTTTGCAAAGTTCTACAAGTTCGATACTTTGGCCTCTGAGGACCTGAAGTTTGGTCAAACAGTTCTGCAGGAACCTCAGCACTCTCTCACCCTGTTTGGGAGCTTTGGTACATCCCCATGGTACTAAATGGACCTCAGTATCCTCTAGGATGTAAGAGAAAATAGGATTTTAATTACCTACTGGTAAATCCTTTTCTCGTAGTCCGTAGAGGAAACTGGGCGACCGCCCAGTGCTTCATTCTTCCAGCATGGTTACTTGGTTAAGTAATGTTGGTTCAGCCGTTGCTGTTCCTGTTTCAAGTTTGGTTAGCTTGGCTTTCCTCTTGTTGTGTGTGTGTGTGTGTGTGTGTGTGTGTGCTGGTTTGGAATCTCGCCACTATCCTTATCTCGCCTTCGTAGTATGTCCGTCTCCTCGGGCACAGTTTCCTAAACTGAGTCTGGTAGTAGGGGCATAGAGGGAGGAGCCAGCACACACTATCAAATTCTTAAAGTGCCAATGGCTCCTAGTGGACCCGTCTATACCCCATGGTACTAAATGGACCCCAGTATCCTCTACGGACTACGAGAAAAGGATTTACCGGTAGGTAATTAAAATCCTATTTGTACACATTAGGCAGCAGAGTCCACCCTTCTTTACACATTAGGCAGGCACCCCCCCTTTTTTTGCACGAGAGTGTGTGTGTGTGTGTGTGTGTGTGTGTGTGTGTGTGTGTGTGTGTGTGTGTGTTAGTGTGTCACCTGGGAGTGGTGGGCACAATCCAGCATCCAGGCGCAGAGCCTCTCCTCAGGACCATGCTGCAGCGACACTACTTCACACAAGAATCAAGACAAGAAGGTCCAGGAGCAACCTGTGCCAGTGCTCTGCACCCCGTTACACAGCCAGCAGGAGACAGCCAGCGGGACTCAGAGACGGAGTGGCGGGATCATTGCTGTCCGATGGCGGCTGCAGCACAGCTCACATACCCCTGCACACACAGCAGGACTCAGGCACGAAGGCAGTGGAGCTCAGGGACGGCGGCAGCGGAACAGGGGGCAGCTGTGTGCTGCTAGATGCCATAACAGAAAAACAGAGAAGAGTAACTTGCGCCTCAGTTGCTGCTTTGTACTAAACTCCCAAAGAGCACCACTCCTTATCTAACAATTATACACAAAAGAAAAAGTGGAGTAGTCCACAAGCGCTACTGTATCTAAGGGAGGTCTCTGGTTGAGTCCTGCCCAAATGTTCTTTCTGTCTGATAACAGACTTGTTGTTCCTTGGTCCTTGTAAATACTTTTTCCTTTCCCTCCTAAATGCGCACCTTTGGACTGACCTCCATTCAGTGCGGGATACCCATATAAAGGTTTCTTTTTATGTTTATTCTTCACAGCTTCTCAACCTCCCGTCAAACGGACATCATCCCGTCCCTTGCAGGGGACACTCACCTCTATTCAGTTCCCTATGTTCCTTAAAAGGTTTCTTTAGTCGTGGCACCGTCCTCCTTCTCTCGGAAGTCCGGATATTATTCACCTCATTAATTCATGAGACAGGAAACCAAAAAGGAACTGGGTGGTAATTTCTTTCCAAAATAGAATGTATTTATTCCAGTAAAAACAAATAATGAATTAAAACATCCAAAAAGTAAAACAAATAATAAAACAGCAATGGAGATCCCACTGGTCCTGTGTTTGTTCCGCCTTATACCCTCAGGGACCGATTGAAAAAATTCCTTAAAACAATGGGCCTTACTATAGGGTAAAAGCTTGAATAAGAACTTACAGGCAGGGATCCCCAGAATAAGCCAACGCGTTTCGGATATGCTATCCTTCCTCAGGGCATACTGCAGAACAAACACAGTGGCCTTTTTATACCCACTGGTCTCTTCCTGTGTATCCATGGACCAATCCCGATTAAGGGATGTCTAAAATACATATTATACCTCTCCTTACAACTTTCTCTATTCTCTATACGTTAAATATGTAAATATATAACATCCGGATCTTTTTATTCTAAAAAATTACTTTAAAACATCAAGAAAAATTAAGATTCTTTCACAATTGGTTATAATGATATCCCGTACTGGAATAATTAGATTACAAGGCTTTCATAGGAACACATTTATATCATCCGGATTTTTAGTCCATATTTTCTTTTCATTCTCTGATAGTTCAAAAGTCCGTCTTTGATTTCCCCCGGAAGTGAGGCATCATAGTGTCACCGGGTATCGTGTCCCTCCATACAAGGCGCATACTGTTCGAGGTTCCACTTTGTGAATATCGTCTTTTCGGTCCGTTTGTTCGTGACCGGAAATGACGTCCATCCGTTTCCGGTGGTTGGAACGCAAGTTCCGAATGTGGTGGAACGCACAGTCATTTTCCCTTTACGGGACGTATCGTCCTCAGCGCACATAGAATATAGAAAGAAAGTGATACAACAAGATTATTCCATAGAAGCAAACCATTTCCATCATTCATAACTCGGACACAATAAACCCTTATAGGTTATATGTCTTTTTTTGGATTTTATCTTAAATTCACAGGAAATTGTGTATATTCATTACCATGGAAACTGGAAAGGTTCCCTAAGACATTCATATAAGGACAGGAATGATTACATAGGATGTTACCCAAAACTCTCCTTCCCTAAGGCTGAATGTTTACATGTATTATAAAAACCATTTCATTTCGAACTCAATATTAAGCCCTCTCGGATTTAGGGTCTTCAAATCATAGATTAAGCGCATCTCAGCTTTTGCTAGCTGCACTTCCCCATCATTTGTTCTCCAGTTAGGGGTAACTGCTTTTATTCCACAGAAACTTACCAGATGTTCTATATTACATTCATGGTCTTTTTTAAAGTCCATGAATGTAATATAGAGATGCGCTTAATCTATGATTTGAAGACCCTAAATCCGAGAGGGCTTAATATTGAGTTCGAAATGAAATGGTTTTTATAATACATGTAAACATTCAGCCTTAGGGAAGGAGAGTTTTGGGTAACATCCTATGTAATCATTCCTGTCCTTATATGAATGTCTTAGGGAACCTTTCCAGTTTCCATGGTAATGAATATGTGCGCTGAGGACGATACGTCCCGTAAAGGGAAAATGACTGTGCGTTCCACCACATTCGGAACTTGCGTTCCAACCACCGGAAACGGATGGACGTCATTTCCGGTCACGAACAAACGGACCGAAAAGACGATATTCACAAAGTGGAACCTCGAACAGTATGCGCCTTGTATGGAGGGACACGATACCCGGTGACACTATGATGCCTCACTTCCGGGGGAAATCAAAGACGGACTTTTGAACTATCAGAGAATGAAAAGAAAATATGGACTAAAAATCCGGATGATATAAATGTGTTCCTATGAAAGCCTTGTAATCTAATTATTCCAGTACGGGATATCATTATAACCAATTGTGAAAGAATCTTAATTTTTCTTGATGTTTTAAAGTAATTTTTTAGAATAAAAAGATCCGGATGTTATATATTTACATATTTAACGTATAGAGAATAGAGAAAGTTGTAAGGAGAGGTATAATATGTATTTTAGACATCCCTTAATCGGGATTGGTCCATGGATACACAGGAAGAGACCAGTGGGTATAAAAAGGCCACTGTGTTTGTTCTGCAGTATGCCCTGAGGAAGGATAGCATATCCGAAACGCGTTGGCTTATTCTGGGGATCCCTGCCTGTAAGTTCTTATTCAAGCTTTTACCCTATAGTAAGGCCCATTGTTTTAAGGAATTTTTTCAATCGGTCCCTGAGGGTATAAGGCGGAACAAACACAGGACCAGTGGGATCTCCATTGCTGTTTTATTATTTGTTTTACTTTTTGGATGTTTTAATTCATTATTTGTTTTTACTGGAATAAATACATTCTATTTTGGAAAGAAATTACCACCCAGTTCCTTTTTGGTTTCCTGTCTCATGAATTAATGAGGTGAATAATATCCGGACTTCCGAGAGAAGGAGGACGGTGCCACGACTAAAGAAACCTTTTAAGGAACATAGGGAACTGAATAGAGGTGAGTGTCCCCTGCAAGGGACGGGATGATGTCCGTTTGACGGGAGGTTGAGAAGCTGTGAAGAATAAACATAAAAAGAAACCTTTATATGGGTATCCCGCACTGAATGGAGGTCAGTCCAAAGGTGCGCATTTAGGAGGGAAAGGAAAAAGTATTTACAAGGACCAAGGAACAACAAGTCTGTTATCAGACAGAAAGAACATTTGGGCAGGACTCAACCAGAGACCTCCCTTAGATACAGTAGCGCTTGTGGACTACTCCACTTTTTCTTTTGTGCTGCTAGATGCCGGCTACAGCCGCGCTCCCACTCCCATGCAGAGGCGGGAGACAAGCGACGGGACTGTCAGTAGTGACTGAATGGCCGTACAGGGGGTGTGCTACCAGGTGGTGCACCGGCAGTGCATTTGTGCTGTGGGCAAGGCACCATCGGCACACACCTAGTTACAGCACTGCATGACTTTTTAATTTGTTTCATTATTTAAAATATTCTGTTAACTGAATAATCTAATGCAAAGTCTGACTTCTATTAAAATGGAATAAACAATACTGGATGCCAATTCCCTTTGTCACTTTCAAGATATTTCAGTGAAAAACATGGGTTTTTCTTTTTTCATGGAGAGTATCAACAAATTTGTCCATGTCTGTAAAGGAAGAGAATGGAGCCAGACCTCCGATTTAGAATGAATAACGCTGAAACACATGGAACTGGTAGAGTATTAGAATACTGTATGGCAATAATATTGGTGGTGATGAGTATACTCTGTAACCTAACCACTGTTAGTTACCTGCTGGTGGGATATTATTTGAACTACCTAAAGATTGTTCCATCCAGGCCACAGACATGTTTCAGGTGCTCGTTACAATGCCACGGTATTAAATGATGTACAAAGATCCAGGAGAATTAATACTGAACAGCCACCTGTTACTTGCCATAACAGAATCATTAAGCATTCACCAGGCCTGTTTCAATGCTATAGTTAGATCCATATATACAGGGCTGTTTCTAGATAGCTTGGCTACCAGTGCGATCAGTAAAAAAATGCGGAACCCCCCCCCCCCCCCATAGACATAAAAAAATGTGCACCCCCATAGATATAAAAAACCCTGATGAGTGGATGTGGCCTCACTAAAATGGCTGTGGCCTCAGTAAAATAGGCGGAGCCTCGCAGAAAAAGATTACCTTACACCTCAGTTTTGGACCCTGCAACAACAGACCTCAACCACCACAGGAAAAGAAAAACATTCCACCATATTAAGCCCTACACAGTAATGCCCCTTGCACCATATTTTGCCTTCTGCACCATATTATGCCATACACTGCAATGCCTATGATACATTATGACCTACAGGAAAAGCTTCTAATTACTTTTAAATGACCTGCTCATTGCCAGGGGTTTCATGCACTGGGTGTCATGCTTGTTGCCAGGGGTTTCATGCACTGGGTGTCATGTTCGTTGCAACGGGTTTCATGCGCTGGGTGGCAACCGCATCATTCAGCGAGACTCAGCCCCCCGAGCGGAGTTCTTTGGGAGGAAGGAGGGGGAGCAGGATGGGAGCCAGCAAGTGCCGCGGTGGCCGCCCCATGGGATCGCACGGCTCACCCGCCCCTAGAAACTGTCACGATCCGGGTAACCAGACACACCTTCTAAGTGCCTCCTGATACTGTCCCTGTGCTCCCAGCCCGGATTCCACCTGCGCTGTCTGCGTGTAGTGCATTGCACGGCATCTCATCAGTCTTCCCACAGCGATCCCGGCAGCGCTGTCATGGCGACTGGTCAGCATGTTTCTCCTGTTCCAGTGGATGGCGTCTCCTGTCCTCTGCTGCCTCTGCCGCCATTACTGCAGGTTTCCACATACTGATACAAACAGACTTTCCCTCCAGAACCAAACATGGGCGCAGCCATGTTTGGCCTCATCACAGGTCTCTCCATAGCCTATCCGCTGCACTCTGGACTCTCCCTGATTGCTCAGCCAATACCTGTTTCCCAGCTGGTATAAATATCCTTCCTAGTCGTCAGTGCTTTGGTTGTCTATCCCAGTGTTAGATGTCTCTCCTGTCTGTGGATGTTCCTGCTTGCTGTCTTCAGGTATTCCAGCTCCTGTGACTTTGCTCCACTTAAAGAGACCTGCACCAGTTCCCACCTTGCGGTGCTGCCTGACTCCCGCAGTGTTCCTACACTGCTCTCAGTGATCTGCAGTGATTCTTCACAGGCTTCCAGCTCTCAACTGTGTTCCAGTATCACTTCCAGCTCTCAGCGGTGTTCCAAAATCGCTTCCAGCTCTCAGCGGTGTTCCAGTATCACTTTCAGCTCTCTGCGGTATTATTCACCATCGGTGTTCCAACATCCTACCAGAGTTCACCATCGGTGTCCCAACATTGAACCACAGTTCACCATCGGTGCTCCCACCATCAAACTCTGCATTGGTGAGATCCATAGCACCTTCACCACCTGGACCGGTTCTACTCGGCATCCCCAGCAGTGCTTCAGAGCTCATCTCAACCTCCGTGCATTTTCATCATCTCCAGCTTCCAGTGTGTCATCTGCTGGTCAGTATCAGTACATTCATCTATTCAGTGGTTAGCTGTTGGCTATACGGACTTACCATCTCCAGGTCTTGCAAAGACTGTTCCATACTATGTTTACATCATTTCAACAGTAATCTATTTACCACTGCGCCCAAGGAACTGTACTGCTACCTCTAATCTGCACATTCCTATTGTTGAGCATTTCTGTATCTCTGAACTTCCGAAGTGTATATGAACTGTGTGCTTAATAAACAAACTTTACTTTTATCCTGTCATCTTGGTCACGCCTTCGGGTATCGGTGTTAAGGTTCCCTGCATGTCCAAGTATCCCATATTACATCCCAGGTACAAGTACACGTCAGCCCCTATGCCTGAGGCTTCCCCAGGTCAGCCTCAGCCCTCAGGTATGACAGAAACAGCACTGCATATATATTTGGACACTGACATATTTTTCATAATTTTGGCTCTGTATGCCACCACAATGGATTTGAAAATAATCTAAGGAAATGCAATTGACGTAGACTTTCAGCTTTAATTCGAGAGGTTGAACAAAAATTTTGTATGAAACATTTAGGAATTTCAACCATTTTTATATGCTGTCTCCTATTTTGAGGGGCTCAAATGTTTTTGGACAAATTAACATGATTATAAAATGTTTATTTTTAATACTTTGTTGAGAATTCTTTGCAGGCAGTGACTGAAATCAGGAGTCGATGAACATCACCAAATGCTGGGTTTTCTCCTTTGTTATACTTTGACAGGCCTTCAGCTGTCTTCAGTTGTTTGTTAGTGGGTCTCTCTGCCTTTTGCTTCAGCAAGTGTCTGAATATTCCACTTTTTTGCCTTAAAAAAACTAGGTTGCTATCGCAGTATGGCCCTCATTCCGAGTTGATCGCTACCTGCTTTCGGTCGCAGCGCAGCGATTAGGTAAAAAAGCAGCATTTCTGCGCATGCGTATGGGGCGCATTGTGCACGCGCGATGTACTTTCACAAAAGCCGATGCAGTTTCACACAAGGTCTAGCGACACTTTTCAGTCGCACTGCTGGCCACAGAGTGATTGACAGGAAGTGGGTGTTTTTGGGTGGTAACTGACCGTTTTCGGGGAGTGTGTGTAAAAATGTAGGCGTGCCGGATAAAAACGCAGGAGTGGCTGGGAAAACGGAGGCATGGCTGGCCGAACGCAGGACGTGTTTGTGACGTCAAAACAGAAACCAAACAGTCTGAAGTGATCGCTAGCTAGGAGTAAGTCTCGAGCTACTCAGAAACTGCACAATCTTTTTTTGGAGCAGCTCTGAGATCCTTTCGTTCGCACTTCTTCTAAGTTAAGATACACTCCCAGAGGGAGGCGGCTTAGCGTTTGCACTGCTGCTAAAAGCAGCTAGCGAGTGATCAACTCGGAATGAGGGCCTATGTTTTTTTAGTAATTTTCCATTTGTACTTTTAAGGGATGTCCAATCAACTTTGCTGAATTTGGCAAATATGAGAAGGCAGTACTTCCCTATAAACTTCAGAATTTATCTGATTGCTTATGTCTTCTGTCACATCATCAATAAACACTAATGACCCAGTGCCTCCACCGTGTTTTACAGATGATGTGGTATTCTTTGGATCATGAGCCTTCTATAAGCCTTCTTAATACTGTTTTCTACCCATCATTTTGGTAAAGGTTGATTTTAACTTCATCTGTCATGAAACCTTCTCTTTATGTTAGACTTGGTTGATAATATGCCACCCTCCTGGAGTGTGTTCTTCAGTTGGCTGGATTTTGTGAAGGGATTTTTATTTAACATGGAAATGATCCTGTGATTATCCACCTTTGTTGTCTCCTATGAATATCTAGGCCTTTTTGTGTTGCCAAGCTGACCAGTACATTCTTTTTTTCTCAGAATGTACTAAACTGCTGGTTTGGCCACTCCAAAGGTTTCTGCTATCTCCCTGATGAATGGCTTGTTTCACTTGCAATGACAGCTCATTTGACTGCAAGTGAAGGAATAGCCAACCCCTGTCCTTGAAACAGCCTTTAAGTCAATTGTCCAATTTTTTTTGGTCCCTTGAAAAAGATGGTGCTACATATTAAACAGCTGTAATTCCTAAATCCTTACTTCAACTTGTATGTTAATATCCTCAATTTAAAGCTAATAGTCTGCACTTTAAAACCTTACTCAAAGTATAACTGTAACTACAACTTATTTTGGTAAACAGTTAAAATAAAAAAAATTGTGTTTGTGTCCAAGTATAAATGAACTTAACCTCCTGAATCAAAACTGGAATGAATCTTAAAATCATGAGTCGACCCACGGTCTACAGTTGATTTGTAGCCACTTTCTCAGCAACCTTTTCTAGAAAAGAAAGGTTTATATTTATTCACGCAGTCAGATATAAAGTTTTTTGAGAAAATGCTAACAATTGCTTCCTTTAGAAGTTCAGAAAAAATACCTGTCTACAAAGTGCATTGTAATATTTTGGCAAATACTTGGCCAATTACATCAATACATCACATTCAAAGATTTATTGAGGTAAGATCCAGACCACAGATGGTGGGATGCAACCTTATGGCCAGTTAAAAAAATTATTCTACATCCAGGAAGTTTAAGCTTTTCCAAGTAGTCAGGTGGCCTACATTTTCAGGCTTGAGCTGTGCCACTCATTTGATGGACTGATTGGCATTCTAGCCTGGCTAGAGGATATCATATCAGCAAAAAGATTGCAAACTTCTTGACTGGGAGAGGGTTTCATTAAACTGCAGAGATGCTGGTTTTAACTCACAGAAAACTGAACTAGCCAGTTGTTTACTGCTATGTTTTCCCTTGACAGAAACTCTGACTTCTTATAGGTGACTGTGTATTAGTATTCTTCATTAGTTTTGGCTTTTCCACTTTCCATTATATTTCCAGTTTGCATTCCTATTTTTCAAATCCCCAACACTGTTGTCAAGCTAAGATATTCATCAGTGTGGTATACAAGGTTGTATACGAATGGAAGTATTTATTGCAGCCATCACATCCCTATTATAGTAATAGACAAGGGAAGGAAGGATATTAACAGGCACCCAATACATCAAAGAGATCCAGATTTGCTGCCAGAGCCTGAGATTACACCTCTCATTGGATGATACCTGGTCAACTCCATGAGCAAAGTCCTATTTTGAGGATTTGTGACTGAGAGCCAAGTGGGTTGGTGATCTGAACAAGTAACTGTCCTTACTGTTAGGTTGTAAACTTATAATTCAATCTGAAAATCAAATCAGTAATGTGACCACTTTTATTCATACAGATCTGTCCTCATACACTGTTCCTCAAGTTGCGGTAAATAGCACTTCTTGTTATACCAGGCCTTGGGCGACTCGACTGAGCCAAAAGTCTCTTTCAAAATGTGCATTTTATTTGCATAAATAAAATAACTGGGAACGAAAAATGAGTTATTCCTGTGTTGATAAAATCAGAGCCCAGGATCTCTAGCGTGTGTTTTTTTTAAAGTAGATTTTATAGCAAAGCTTCATACAAGACCATACATAATATGTAATATAGCACATAGAAATCCAGTAGCAATATAATACATATAAAAGGAAACAACAAAAGAAGCAATACCATTTTAACATATAGTAAAAAATATTACAAAATAAAGAGCCATATGACACAAGAAGGAAAGAAAGGAAAGATAAGAGGAGGTGCTTGGAAACAAAAATGAAGAATAAGAAAGGAAAAGAGAAGAGAAGGAGGAGAAAGAGAAAGAAAAAGAAAGAAAGAGTAAAAGAAAGAAAAAGAAAGAAAGGGACCACCGAGCCAAAATATACCTGAAACAGAGTTGGGCCTGTGGAAGGGTTTGCTAATACATAAATAAGTCTCGATCTGTACATACCAGACCCTTCATGTCCCAGGAGGGGGGTCGGTAAAGGGGACAAACCACGGGGACCAAATCTTATCAAATTTGTCAATGGTATCATGTAAGGTATGAGTAATTCTTTCCATAGAAATAATGAACCATATTTGCATAGGAGGGCGAGAAGGTTGTTTCCAGCTAGAGGCCAGGGCACCCCTAGCAACATGTAGAATATGAAGAGCTAATTTATTTGAGGGAAGGTTAAGACCCTCTATTGGATACCCCAACAACGCTGAGCATGGGTTAAGGGTGACTGGAAAGTGGAATATCTCGCTTAAAAGAGACTCAGTTCCAGTCCAATAATGTCGGATCTCGGGGCCATTCCACCATATATGGCAAAACTGTCACCTGGAACCACAATCGCGCCAGCAGAGAGGTGAGGAAGTTTAATAGATTTTATTGAGTCTGGAGAGGACTAGGTACCATCTCATATAGATTTTTTACGAATTTTCTTTGATAAGGGAAGAAATGGAGGAGTGAGCTACATTATTTCTAATGGTCTGCCATGCTTTCCCTGTCTGGTGGAGGGCCAAGGTCTCTCTCCCAGCGACTTTCATGGGGGAGAATGGGATCAGGACCCACTAGACATAGCATAGAATATAAGATAGAGATAATGCCCTTACGGAGAGGAGAGTGATAGCAAATCCTCTCAAATGGTGTCAACTTTCTAAAAATGTCAGCTTTAGGCAGCGTGCTTAGAAAAGGATCTTAGCTGGAAATATTAAAAAAGTCTAGGGCGGGTAATATGAAATTTCTGAGAGATGGTTTCAAGTGAGGACCAGGTTTTACCCTCAATAACATCTAGGACAAATCTAGGACTGGTAGGAATCTGGTACCAGGAATGTAAGAGTGCTGGAATGGACCCAGGAGGGAAGATGGGGTTGTCCCAAAGAGGTGTAAGGGGCGGCGGAAAGGTAGTAAGACCACATTGGCGTGTACTTTGGAGCCAGTCGGAATGAGTGAGAGCCGTAACCGGGTTAGAGATGTGGCATTTCCTAGATGAGACAGAGGGTAATAGGATGGGAATAAGTGAGGAGAGATTAGATTCATCCAGCTCTATTTGCTGGATGAATGGGCTTCTGGCTAAAATTGAAGTTTTCAGTCTAGGATTTTATCCATCCAAATAAATTTACTTATTTCTTTCTGCAAGCCACATAGGTCCTCCATTGGAATACGAACAAGAATAGTTTGCATAAGATATAGAATTCACGGTAATATGTTCATTTTGACCGCAGCCATTCTACCAAACCAAGAATTGATTTGCTTTCACCAAACCCTAAGGTCTGAAACTATTGAGGAAAATAAGTTGGGAAAGTTTTCTTTATATTGGGATTTATAGGAGGTTGTGATGAAAACACCCAGGTACCTGATTTTCTTTTGGCACCATGCAAAGTTAAAGTTACTGGCTAGTATAGATTTGGTAGTAGGTGATAAGTGCAACCGCAAAGTCTCCGACTTAGTGTAGTTAATTTTATAACCATAAAGGGATGAATATGAAGAAAGGACATGGAAGAGATTAGGAATAGAGGTAATTGGAGAGGAAAGAGTTAGGAGAACATCGTCCGCAAATAGAGATCATTTGTAGTCCACCTCCCAGACCCGTATCCCCTTAATGTCTGGGTCCAGTCGGATCAATTGAGCTAAAGGCTCAATGATCAGAGCGAAGATTAAAGTGGATAAAGGGCAACCCTGTCTGGTACCGTCTTGCATAGTAAAATAGTCGGAGTCTCTACCATTCACTCGTTCCCTGGCTGAAGGATTAGAATACAGCGCTTGGATTCAAGTTAGTAGGCATCCTCCCAGGCCGAAACGGCGCAGAGTAGCAAACATAAAAGGCCAGAGAATCCTGTCAAACGCCTTCTCTGCATCTAAGGAGAGAAGGACAGAAGGCTGTTTACCTTTATTTATGGTATGAACCAAATTAATGGTATGCCTTGTGTTATCTCTCACCTTGTTATAGAAAGAAAAGAAGACTCTTTTTTGGGGGCACTCTTAAAAATAATAATAATAATACACCTGTATATGAAGAGTACTGTTATTAAAATATAACTTTTATTAAGTATGTCTAAGATATCAGAGATTGTGTATACAAATAATTTTTGCAGCAAAAGTCATACCCTGCTATTCAATTCGATGTAGAATTATTCCCAAAGTGGGTATTTTATGGGTTGTGAAAGCCCACAGTTGATGACCACAATCCTATCCTCGTTAAGACCTATATTGGTATCGAGGTGAACTATCCCTGAAAAACGGCACTCTTAGTCTATTACAAAAATTAACATGAAGGCAGGAAATAGTGGTAGCAGAGTGCATATAGCACTGCTATAGAATTTCTTCCTTCCTATTGATAGATAGCTCTATCCGGCTATTACTATACTCGGTATAGGCGACGGATAATATTCTCAATCTCATTAGGTGATTAATGTTGGAAATTCTTGAAACAAGGGTAATTTAAAGAAAATTAAATCAAGGAGGTTTTATGTTGGTATAACATGAACATAATAAATTATAATGCCATGTTGGTCAATGGATTGTGTTTGAAAGATACTGTCAAAGGTGAGTTACCCCGAATTTCCACAATTACAAACTCATACAGGTATCACATACATGCTGCAGAAAGGTTTTCCACAGAGCTCAGGCTGAAAGAGCAGTACAAGGCTACTACACTATTTGTGAGATACAAATTGCAGCCGTGTTCTTATTGTAGTAAAAAGGCAGTATGTAGGTTTATTTACATTTGTAGAGTGAAATAGGTGGATATAGCTCACAACAAATGCACCCAGGTGTCCACAATTTATCTGTAAGGGTTATTTAAACCGTAATCAGTATATTCTTTCAGATTATAGGGATACAATGTGCCTTTTTAGTTGTAGCCGCTAATACCATTATTCAGTTACATCTATGGATTACAAGTTTCTCGTAACGGAACGTCACGATGTGACGTTTATGCCACCTTATCAAAAAACCTTTGAAATCTTCAGCATACATAGTCACAATTAGCTCATAGGGTGATTGAACCAATCCTGATTAAATATGAGAGCCTGTATGAATCATAGGTAACATTTAAACAAGATAAATTTCCAAAAATCAAATGGACACAGTGTGTTAGCTACGTTATTACAATTGCACATATTTACCAAGAACCACATAAAAATGGGTATCAATTAAAGGTGATTAAGGCACATTATAGTGACAAAAGCTATGCGATCATGATACCATGTGTCAAATATTGGAAGATTACCCATGCTCAAGAAATCGTCTAGCATCCAAATATCAAATAGACACAGTGTATTAATTACGTTATTTCAAATGCACATATTCACCAAAAGCCACATATGAAATAGGTATGAATATCGATTAAAGGTGATTGGGGCACATCATAGTAATAAAACTATATAATCATGATAACATATTGTTAATTAATGGAAAAATACCCTAGAGATCATCTACCATGAGAGAGAAAAAAGAAGAAACCAGGGAATTAATCCTGCAACTTCTACTGTCATTCCATCATGATTTATGGTAATCAGCGGATGGAAGATGAGAGAGTAGCCGGGTGTTCCACTGATTGTGAAGGAAGAAAGAAGCCGTTCTGCTATTCCCGTTAGAGCGCATACGGCTACCTGATGTCCAAGGACATTGCAGGGAGCCGCAGCGCAATGCAGGAATGAGAGTTAGCTGAGTAGGGTGCCTATTCAGGAATAGAGTACTGTGGTTGAGAGGGGATACAGCCATAACTCCATCAAGAGAGCCAAACATTCCCTATTTCATATGTGGCTTTTGGTGAATATGTGCATTTGAAATAACGTAATTAATACACTGTGTCTATTTGATATTTGGATGCTAGACGATTTCTTGAGCATGGGTAATCTTCCAATATTTGACACATGGTATCATGATCGCATAGCTTTTGTCACTATAATGTGCCTTAATCACCTTTAATTGATACCCATTTTTATGTGGTTCTTGGTAAATATGTGCAATTGTAATAACGTAGCTAACACACTGTGTCCATTTGATTTTTGGAAATTTATCTTGTTTAAATGTTACCTATGATTCATACAGGCTCTCATATTTAATCAGGATTGGTTCAATCACCCTATGAGCTAATTGTGACTATGTATGCTGAAGATTTCAAAGGTTTTTTGATAAGGTGGCATAAACGTCACATCGTGACGTTCCGTTACGAGAAACTTGTAATCCATAGATGTAACTGAATAATGGTATTAGCGGCTACAACTAAAAAGGCACATTGTATCCCTATAATCTGAAAGAATATACTGATTACGGTTTAAATAACCCTTACAGATAAATTGTGGACACCTGGGTGCATTTGTTGTGAGCTATATCCACCTATTTCACTCTACAAATGTAAATAAACCTACATACTGCCTTTTTACTACAATAAGAACACGGCTGCAATTTGTATCTCACAAATAGTGTAGTAGCCTTGTACTGCTCTTTCAGCCTGAGCTCTGTGGAAAACCTTTCTGCAGCATGTATGTGATACCTGTATGAGTTTGTAATTGTGGAAATTCGGGGTAACTCACCTTTGACAGTATCTTTCAAACACAATCCATTGACCAACATGGCATTATAATTTATTATGTTCATGTTATACCAACATAAAACCTCCTTGATTTAATTTTCTTTAAATTACCCTTGTTTCAAGAATTTCCAACATTAATCACCTAATGAGATTGAGAATATTATCCGTCGCCTATACCGAGTATAGTAATAGCCGGATAGAGCTATCTATCAATAGGAAGGAAGAAATTCTATAGCAGTGCTATATGCACTCTGCTACCACTATTTCCTGCCTTCATGTTAATTTTTGTAATAGACTAAGAGTGCCGTTTTTCAGGGATAGTTCACCTCGATACCAATATAGGTCTTAACGAGGATAGGATTGTGGTCATCAACTGTGGGCTTTCACAACCCATAAAATACCCACTTTGGGAATAATTCTACATCGAATTGAATAGCAGGGTATGACTTTTGCTGCAAAAATTATTTGTATACACAATCTCTGATATCTTAGACATACTTAATAAAAGTTATATTTTAATAACAGTACTCTTCATATACAGGTGTATTATTATTATTATTTTTAAGAGTGCCCCCAAAAAAGAGTCTTCTTTTCTTTCTATAACAATGTGCTATTTCTGACTCTGGGGAGCACCACCAACCATTGAAATTTATTGGAAAGATACTCTTTTCTAATCTAAATAATAAGGTAGTTGGTTATATATATTTTGTCAGTCTCCTGCTGAAATACACCTCCTCTCTTAGGAGGTCTTCTGTAGAGACGGGAGCGATCTAGTGCGGTTTGTCTCGCCACCCTTTATCCCGTTATCTCTCACCTGTCAGCCTGGGATGAAGCCCACCTGGTCAGCGTGGATTAAACTGGGGAGGACACTGTTCAACCTCATAACCAATACCTTAGAAAAAAGTTTGATGTCATTATTCAGAAGGGAAATTGGTCTGAAGCTTGAACAGAGGTTAGGGTCCTTGCCCTCCTTGGGGATTAAGATAATATGTGCTTCCAGGGTTCAAGAGGAGGGAGGGACACCTTTAAGGAAACCATTAAATAATCTACATAAGTGGGGAAACAAAATAGTATGACATTTCTTGTAATACCCAAGAGAGAGGCCATCACGGACAGAAGCTTTACCAGGTTTTTGCGATTTCAGTACATTTTCTAATTCCTCTATGGTGATATCCTCACCAAATTTAGTGACTGAAGAGTGGTCAAGTTTAGGGAGATGGCATTTGGAGAGGAAGGGGACGCAGGGGAAGAGCCTGCGTTATAGAGTGAGCGACAGAAGGATTCAAATTCCTTTGTAATCTTAACGGGTTCATGGATCAAGACCCACTGATTATTTTTAATCAATAGGATATTTTTGGAGGATAATTTAGCCCTCAATTTCAGTGCCAAAAGTTTATCCGCCTTGTCACCCTTCTCATAATATGATTGGTTAAGACGTCTGAGACTATACTCCGTTTTGTGTGATAATAGAACATTAAGTTCCCCCTGAGCCTTTTTAAGCCTATTAAGATCATCCAGTGACAATGAAGATTTATGGGTTGCGTCAAGTCAGTGCACCTGCTCAGTCAGTGCATTGATAGCCTGAGTACGGTTTTTCCCTAGTCTGGAAGTTATTTGGATAAGGTGGCCACAAATTACAGCTTTATGGGCCTCCCATAATGTCGAGTCCCCCACCTCTGGAGATGTGTTAATTGAGAAGTACTCCTCCAACAACTGGGAGATAAGAGTACATGTCTCCTTGGATTGTAACACAGAGTCATTTAAATATGGGGGGGAGGGGTGGAGAGGGGATCAGTACCAGACAGAAGCAGGGACACTGGGGCATGGTTGGACCAAGTGATAGGATGAAAAGTAAAGTCTAAGAGTTTAGAGGGGAGGTCTTGATCCAAGAAAATCATGTCTATTCTCATGTTTACCTGGTGTAATCTTTGGCTAGGGGGTCATAGACGCGGGAAGAGTCAAATAGTAAATGTTTTTTTAGTAATGAGTGAAGGCCTTTGGTGCTGCGGTTACTGGAGGGGACCAAAAAGGTAGGGAAGGGGTGAGATCGATCAAATTTGGGATGGAGAATGGTGCTAAAGTCCCAGCCATAATCACGTCCCCTTTACAATGTTGAGTGATTTTAGCATTCAACATAGCAAAGAAGGAGTCCTGGTTAATATTGGGGGCATAGATAACTAAGGTCACCGGAACCCGGTTCAAGGAGCCGGTAACAATAAGTAATCTGCCCCGCTTATCCCTTACAGTGGACTCCACCTCTAAACTTAAATGTGAGGACACCAGTATTGCTACTCCTCTCTTTTTGTGGGTGGTGTCGCAGGCGTGGATAACCATGGGGAATTCTTTAGATGAAAAACTAGGATGAGAGGTACCCTTGTAGTGGGTTTCTTGCAGAAACATTATATCCCCCTTCACCTGTTGGAGAAACATATAAAGCTTAATTCACTTCTGCGGACTATTAAGACCTTTAACATTATATGTAATCAACTTCACCGGCATTTGGGGAGTGGGAGAAACAATCTAAAAAGTCTTCTGACAAGATTCCTAGACCTTAGCTTGGTGGACCCTTGTGGAAAAAATGGGAGACAAGAAGAGAAGAAGAGGAAAATAAAGGCAATAGATAAATAAAGAGGAAAAAACAGCACAAGAAAAAAACAGACAAAAAAAGAAAGACAAAATAAACATGGACTCCAAGCCCTAATGGTGGGAGTCTACAAATCTGAGCACCCATTATAGGGCAGGAAGTGGGACAAACCCACAACTGCTCAGTAAGGGTCCTAATGACTCCAAGGGGGAAGGGACCGACCTCGACAGGGCTCAGATGGACCTACATGGACCATACTCAAAGGGGTAATTTGACAGATATAGAATAAGCGAAAATCCTGTCACATTACAGGGAAGAAGTATAATATATACCCGAACACTACGCTTTACAATCAATAACAGTAAACCACATTAAACCACTATGGATGCTCCTAAAGCAGAGATAAATGCGAGGCAAAAGTAAGTAAATACTGCCTAAGATAAGGAATTCAAGGATGAGCCTGAGGAGATGAAGAGTTCATCGGGACCGTAGACCACATGCGGCGGGGAGCTCTCTGTGGAAGGGGGAGAGACACCGGGCCTTTCTTGGCATTCAAAGAACTTGAGGCGTTTGGATCCACCAGGTGGAGTAAGGCGATTTTTGACAGCAAGTGGAGTGCCTCCTCTAGAGATCTGGCCACCAATTATCAACCCTCCCAGGTGACGATTAGGGAGAATGGGAACCCCCATCTCTGAGAACTTGGGTGCAACCTCTGAGTTCCGACCATCTCTTGAGGGTGATGGGAGCGAGATCCTGGAAAATCGCCAACTGAAGAGACTCAAAGGAGCATTTATCCTTGTCTCGAGAGAGGGCCAAGATCCGCTCCTTTGTTTTGAAGTAGTGACATCTGAGTACCACATCACGAGGAGCAGAAGCAGAGGGCTTTGAGCGCGGTGCTTGATGCACCCTGTGCAGGGTGAGCAATTCAAGTGGTGAATCATGGAGCAAGTGTTTGAAGAAACGTGTAAAGAAATCCTCAAGTTGCATGGGTTCCACAGATTTAGACAGATTTTTAATATGTAAATTGTTCCTCCTTGATCTGTTCTCCAAGTCTTCTTCTTGATCTTGGAGGTAAATGTCAGCCTGCATATCCGAAACCGACTGTCCCATGTCTTGTTGGTACTGGATAACCTCATCTAATTTTTGTTCAACCTCATGAGTGTGAGATCCCAGTTCTGTGATCTCCTTTTGAAGCCCGGAGACCGCCGTTTGTATATCCCAGTGAAATGCGTGTTTGAGAGACTTCATCTCAGTTAAGATAGAAGCAATGCTGTTCTTCAGTGAAATGCCAGAGGTCTCAATATCTTCATCCAATTCGGAGAGGTTAGCAGAGGGAGCTGACAAACATTGTTTTTGAGAGACGGATTGCATTTTAGAAATAAACATAGTAAGATTAGCCTGGGAAGCTGATTTACGTGGTTTGGGCATAATGAGTGCAGTTAAGGGTAGAGTAAGGAAATAAATCAGATCATTTGAATAAATGGATATAGCAAAGTCAGTAACGTGACATTATGTAGTCCCACTGAGCCGGTCCATGCGGAGACTAAAACATATCAGATTTCCCATAGCCAGTAAGGGAGGTAAGACACCAGTGTTTACTTTTGGCAAAGGGGGGACCAAATCCAGATAGCAGTTTGCTGGAGAGATGTAGGGAGCAAACAAAAGTAGCTGTGATCACAGGGTTCAGTGGATGGGAAAGTCTGAATGCAAAGCAACCTGATGGAAGATTGCCAGAGGCAACTAGGAAGCTTCAAGGGTAAAGTCCCCCTTGGCAGTACCCTAAACCCCATGTGTGATGGTTTGTGGAGGTGGAGGGCCTGTGTCAGCACTACAGGCAGTATATAGGTAATAGATCTTACCCTGAGCCAGCCCCTCCCTATGTTCCAGCTGGAAGCAGAGTCCTTGTGTCATGATCCTGACTGTAGTTCTCATATTTGGTGACTTACCTCTGCCATCTGTCTTGGATCCTGCATCTTTTCTACTCACTGGGATAAACAGCTTGCCAGTACCATGAGTTTCCTGAGTGCTGAGTTCTCTGCCTGGAAGGTGAGAGTTAACGAACTCCCCCTGTGATGATTAACCTTCTGTGTGAAATCTGAATTCAGCAAGTCTTTTTATGCTGTGCCTACACAGCAAACATTGTTGTCATTATACTATATGCCTCTCTGACTCCAGTGGTCACCAGATACATTCTCCACTGTGCTCGGCTCTCTGGTGTTTGGGCCTAAAAGCCAGCATCCTCTGCTCATTTTAGGACTTTTAGGCTTCAGTGTTTTTCCGGCCTGCTAGGCCTCACTCACATCAAAGCCTAACCTGGAGTCTGATAACATGACCTGGAGTTACCCAATCCTGTGCCAGCCTGAGACTCTCTGAATCACCTGACTCTGTTCACCAATCACCAAGGACCAGGAAGTATAAGTAAAAAGACTTGTGTTACCGAAGCGGCCAGTTCCTTGTGTCACACAGCTCAGTGTGAACTTAGAAGCTGAGCTCCCTAAGAGGTAACACTTTTACTTTGGTTCCTGTAAAACTCTGCTCTTTTGCTACCCAGTCTGGATTACAGTTGTGTTACAGTTATATCCAGTATCGGTCTTGTCTTAAAGCACAGCTGCAGTATTCTTCAGTCTCGTCTTAAAGCCACAGCTGCAGTATTCTTCAGTCTCGTCTTAAAGACACAGTCACAGTATTCTTCAGTCTCGTCTTAAAGACACAGCCGCAATATTCTTCAGTCTCGTCTTAAAGACACAGCTGCAGTATTCTTCAGTCTCATCTTAAAGACACAGCCGCAGTATTCTTCAGTCTCGTCTTAAAGACACAGCCGCAGTATTCTTCAGCCTCGTTTTAAAGTCACAGCTACAGTCACCAGTTCTTCTTCAGCCTTGTCTTAAAGTCACAGCCACAGTCATTGTTCTACATACAGTTGCGTTTCTAGTTATATCCGGTACCAGCCCGGATTACAGCTGTGTTCCAGTTATACCGGTACCCTGCCCAGTTCACAGTGCGGTTCTCAGTCTCGCCAGTAACCAGCCCGGTTCCAGTCTCACCGGTAACAAATCCGGTTCAATGTCTTCAGCTCTCCTCCCAGATCAGCGTAACTCCAGAGAACCTATTTCATAGTAACCTTGAGTACACAAACAACTACTCCTGTGACAGTACATCCAGTTCGTTCTCACCAACTCCTATCAACACCAAGTCCCTGGTGATCCAGTGGTCAGGATACGGCTCCCTCTGCAGAGGGCCGGGTACGACCCCTGGTCAAGGATTGCTCCTTGCTACTTCATCTCACTGATTCCCACAGACCAGCCAAACATACACATAGTCCTCCAGTTACCCACACAGACTTCACATACACACCGGGTTTATAAAAACCACAGTCATGACACCTTGCAGGGTAATGTAGGTCTAGGTGCACCTGTAATGGCCAGCGAGGTGAGTGGTATGCTCCCCAGCATCTCATGGGTGGACTGCTCACTGATGGCTTCCAGAGCAGGAGAGGCAAGATGGAGGGTGGGCACCGCACACGAGCTCCGGGAATCAGGTGCAGTCACAGCTCTGAGCCATCTCCGGCCACAGTGGGTGGGATCGCGGGTGGTGTGGGAGCGGGAGTCACCCCACTCGGCGGCCACCATGGCAGTGCTGGATGGCGGGCGGAAACAGCCCGCAGCTTCACGCTGGAAGTAGGCCTGTGCACGGAGCCGTGTCTGGGGCCGTTCCACACTGCTGGGACCTCACAGGTATCAGCCGGACCAGGAGAGTAGAGTAGACCGGTCTGGGGAGGGGTACCCCTCTCCAGAAGCCCCCCAAGTAGCGAGGTGAGCAGGAGTTCTGGGGAAAGTGCAGCTTCTCCCTATGCCAGCCAGGCCACGCCCTCCTCTAGCATGTTTTAAGTGATGTTTCACTGCATCTGCGATGCAAATAAGACATAAAATGGCATGTTGACACTAGGTTTTTGAGGATACATCTGTAGCAAAAGGGATTAATAATGTGAAGACCAGAGCTTTCATTGTGCTCAGGAGGTGTTGGCCAAGATGTGAAAGTTTATCATTGATTTATGCATTGAAATCCCCCTGGATTAGCCATTTTTAATGCTCCAAGACTGGACCAGCAACGCTATCTGCAATTTCTTGAAGAAATATCTTCAATGGGTTGGTAAAGGGCTCTAAAACCAAATCTGGTACCCATGATGTGAAAGGTTTTGTCTTCATGGTTTTCCATGTGTTGGCCAGGTTGGATTGACTGCCTTTCTTTACTGGTGTGGTTTCCTTAGTTACTATTATTTATTTATTACCAGTTATTTATAGAGCACATATTCAGCAGCGCTTCACAGAGAATATTTAACCATTCACATCAGTTCGTCTCCCAGTGGAGCTTACAATCTATACTCCTTATCACAGAAACATGCAGACACATACACGCGAGGGTTAATTTTTTGGGGAGCCAATTAACCTACCAGTATATTTTTGGATTGTGAGAGGAAACCGGAGTACGCAGAGGAAACTCATGCAAGTACAGGGAAAATATACAAACTCCACACAGTTAGCACCATGGTGGGAATCGAACCCATGACCTCAGTGCTGTGAGGCAGTAATGCTAACCATTACACCATCTGTACTGCCCATATCCTTTTTTTGTTTGAACCCCCTGCTGAGAATGGCTCTCTGAATTCTGAAAATAAGGAGCTTGCACATTAAGTGCGGTCTTTATTCCTCAAAGGATCCTAGTCAATCCCCAAATTTATCTGTGAGGTTTTTTTTAGCTGGACAGGACTCTGGTACATCCAGCACTACAAGCTAGGGCTATTCAACCACTGATCCATTATGTCTAGTGGCCCTTTATAGCCTGGTTAGGATAAAAGGCATGCTGTTATGACTGTCGAAGTCAGAAAATATTACAACACATACATTGCGTACAAACACCACATAGATGGCCTCCGTGTGCGTACGTGTTCGGCTGTGATTGCACATGTTCGCAAATTGCGTATGGTCGCTCCCGCGGTTCTGCGCATTAGAGCATGGTATGAGTAATTACAGTGGAATTTGTACTGTCATGGAAAAGCCACAAAGACATATCATAAATCTAATATATATTGTTTCTCTTATGTCCTAGAGGATGCTGGGGACTCCGTAAGGACCACGGGGTATAGACGGGCTCCGCAGGAGATAGGGCACCTAAAAAGAACTTTGACTATGGGTGTGCACTGGCTCCTCCCTCTATGCCCCTCCTCCAGACCTCAGTTAGATCTTGTGCCCAGAGGAGAAAGGGTACAATGCAGAGAGCTCTCCAGAGTTTTCTGTTTTTAAAGAATTTTGTTAGGTTTTTTATTTTCAGGGAGTCCTGTTGGCAACAGGCTCCCTGCATCGTGGGACTGAGGAGAGAGAAACAGAGCTGGCTTGTCAAGTTGGGCACTGTTTCTAAGGCTACTGGACACCATTAGCTTCAGAGGGAGTCGGAACACAGGTCTCACCTGGGGTTCGTCCCGGAGCCGCGCCGCCGTCCTCCTCACAGATGCCGAAGATAGAAGCCAGGTGAGTATGAGAAGGCAAGAAGACATCAGGCGGCAGAAGACATCAGATCTTCATGAGGTAAGCGCGCAGCGGTAAGCTGTGCGCCATTGCTCCCAGTACACACACACATGCAGGCACTGAGGGTGCAGGGCGCAGGGGGGGGCGCCCTGGGCAGCAATATTCCTCATTTTTGTGGCAATATAAGTAGGATTAGGCTGTGGCACAGTAAATCCACAAATCCCCCGCCATTTTTTATATAAGTTTACTGGGACCGAAGCCCGCCGTCGGGTGGGCGGGGCTTGATCCTCAGCACTAACCAGCGCCATTTTCTCCACAGAAACTGCATGAGGAAAAGCTGGCTCCCTGATCTCTCCCCTGCTGAACCTTCACAGGCTGGAAAAAAGAGGAGGGGGGCACTTTGGAGACGCAGTGAGTGGGAATTAAGGCTATATATATAAAAAGCGCTATCTGGTATATATATTCCAGTGTTTTTAAGCGCTGGTGTGTGCTGGCATACTCTCTCTCTGTCTCTCCTAAGGGCCTGGTTGGGGTTTTGTCCCCTTATAGGTTAATCCCTGTGTGTGTGGGGTGTCGGTATGTGTGTGTCGACATGTCTGAGGCGGAGGGCGTCTCCAAGGAGGCGGTGGAGCAAATGAGTGGTGTGTCCCCGTCGGTTGTGCCGACTCCGGATTGGATGGACATGTGGCATATGTTGAATGCAAGTGTGGCATCTTTACATAAAAGGCTTAATAAGGCTGAATTAGGGGGGACATCAGGGGGTCAATCCTCGGATTGGACCGACTCACAGGGCCTGTCGGGGTCTCAAAAGCGTCCCTTAACACAAGACACTACTACCGACACAGATTCTGACTCCAGTGTCGACTACGATGAAGTAAAATTGCACCCTAGGGTGAATAAAACCATTCAGTGTATGATTGTGGCAATAAGGGATGTGTTACATATTGAGGATGAAAAAACTGTGTTCCCTAATGCACACCGAGTGAAAAATATTACTACATAATAGTCAGATAATACGGAGATCTTAGTTGCGTATATCTGCAGATATAGGGTTAAGCCCCCAGGCCGATCGGCAAGGCTTCTCCGTCACTGGGGGTCCCTAATACTAGGTATGGGTCCGGGGTGCAGGACCCCACGATGTCGGCACAGGTCGGCCACCCCAGGTCAGCACACAGGTGAAAATTAATAGGGGTTAATAAGAAGCACAGAAGTGCTATGTAAGTGGTGTGATTAAAATAATATATACAAAGTGATGGGGAAAATCATAAGTGTTAATAAAGTGTTAGGGTGTGCCGACCTGAAGCAGCCCAGCCATACCGACACAGGGGCCACCGCACCCCACACCCACCCCATGAATAATTACAAATATGTCTGGGTTAAATTCCCAGTGTAAGGCCACATGGTAATGGCTCCTACAGCATCTGAGAGCCAGCTTACCTGGGGATACCCCTGGCTTCCTCTATGGCACTCGGGAGTCAGCAATCCCTCCTAATGCTGACCCATCTATGCCTCTCTAAAGTGCCATAGGGGAAGCCAGGGGTATCCCCAGGTAAGCTGGCTCTCAGATGCTGTAGGAGCTATTACCATGTGGCCTTACACTGGGAATTTAACCCAGACATATTTGTAATTATTCATGGGGTGGGTGTGGGGTGCAGTGGCCCCTGTGTCGGTATGGCTGGGCTGCTTCAGGTCGGCACACCCTAACACTTTATTAACACTTATGATTTTCCCCATCACTTTGTATATATTATTTCTCTAACGTCCTAGTGGATGCTGGGGACTCCGTCAGGACCATGGGGAATAGCGGCTCCGCAGGAGACAGGGCACAAAAGTAAAAGCTTTAGGATCAGGTGGTGTGCACTGGCTCCTCCCTCTATGACCCTCCTCCAAGCCTCAGTTAGATTTTTGTGCCCGGCCGAGAAGGGTGCAATCTAGGTGGCTCTCCTAAAGAGCTGCTTAGAGTAAAAGTTTTGTTAGGTTTTTTATTTTCAGTGAGTCCTGCTGGCAACAGGCTCACTGCATCGAGGGACTTAGGGGAGAGAAGTGAACTCACCTGCGTGCAGGATGGATTGGCTTCTTAGGCTACTGGACACCATTAGCTCCAGAGGGAGTCGGAACACAGGTCTCACCCTGGGGTTCGTCCCGGAGCCGCGCCGCCGACCCCCTTGCAGATGCCGAAAAATGAAGAGGTCCAGAAACCGGCGGCAGAAGACTTTTCAGTCTTCATAAGGTAGCGCACAGCACTGCAGCTGTGCGCCATTGTTGTCAGCACACTTCATAACAGCGGTCACTGAGGGTGCAGGGTGCTGGGGGGGGGCGCCCTGGGCAGCAATGATAGTACCTTATTCTGGCTAAAAATACATCACATATAGCCCCTGGGGGCTATATGGATGTATTTAACCCCTGCCAGTTCTCAGAAAAACGGGAGAAGAAGCCCGCCGAAAAGGGGGCGGGGCCTATTCTCCTCAGCACACAGCGCCATTTTCCCTCACAGAAATGCTGGTGGGAAGGCTCCCAGGCTCTCCCCTGCACTGCACTACAGAAACAGGGTTAAAACAGAGAGGGGGGGCACTGATTTGGCGATATGACTACATATATTAAAATGCTATAAGGGAAAAGCACTTATATAAAGGTTGTCCCTGTATAATTATAGCGTTTTTGGTGTGTGCTGGCAAACTCTCCCTCTGTCTCCCCAAAGGGCTAGTGGGTCCTGTCCTCTATCAGAGCATTCCCTGTGTGTGTGCTGTGTGTCGGTACGTGTGTGTCGACATGTATGAGGACGATGTTGGGAGGCGGAGCAAATTGCCTGTAATGGTGATGTCACTCTCTAGGGAGTCGACACCGGAATAGATGGCTTATTTAAGGAATTACGTGATAATGTCAACACGCTGCAAGTCGGTTGACGACATGAGACGGCCGGCAAACATATTAGTATCTGTCCAGGCGTCTAAAACACCGTCAGGGACGTTATAATGCCCATTTTACCTCAGTCGGTCGACACAGACACGGACACTGACTCCAGTGTCGACGGTGAAGAAACAAACGTATTTTCCTTTAGGGCCACACGTTACTTGTTAAGGGCAATGAAGGAGGTGTTACATATTTCTGATACTACAAGTACCACAAAAAAGGGTATTATGTGGGGTGTGGAAAAACTACCTATAGTTTTTCCTGAATCAGATAAATTAAATGAAGTGTGTGATGAGGCGCGGGGTTCCCCCGATAGAAAATTATTGGCGGTATACCCTTTCCCGACAGAAGTTAGGGCGCGTTGGAAAACACCCCTTAGGGTGGATAAGGCGCTCACACGCTTATCAAAACAAGTGGCGGTACCGTCTCCAGATACGGCCGCCCTCAAGGAGCCAGCTGATAGGAGGCTGGAAAATATCCTAAAAAGTATATACACACATACTGGTGTTATACTGCGACCAGCGATCGCCTCAGCCTGGATGTGCAGCGCGGGGGTGGCTTGGTCGGATTCCCTGACTGAAAATATTGATACCCTTGACAGGGACAGTATTTTATTTACTATAGAGCATTTAAAGAATGCATTTCTATATATGCGAGATGCACAGAGGGATATTTGCACTCTGGCATCAAGAGTAAGTGCGATGTCCATATCTGCCAAAAGATGTTTATGGACACGACAGTGGTCAGGTGATGCAGATTCCAAACGGCACAAAGATGTATTGCCGTATAAAGGGGAGGAGTTATTTGGGGTCGGTCCATCGGACCTGGTGGCCACGGCAACTGCTGGGAAATCCACCGTTTTTACCCTAAGTCACATCTATGCAGAAAAAGACACCGTCTTTTCAGCCTCAGTCCTTTCGTCCCCATAAGCATATCTGCCCAGGGATAGAGGAAAGGGAAGAAGACTGCAGCAGGCAGCCCATTCCCAGGAACAGAAGCCTTCCACCGTTTCTGCCAAGTTCTCAGCATGACGCTGGAGCCGTACAGGACCCCTGGATCCTACAAGTAGTATCCCAGGGGTACAGATTGGAAAGTCGAGACGTTTCCCCTCGCAGGTTCCTGAAGTCTGCTTTACCAACGTCTCCCTCCGACAGGGAGGCAGTATTGGAAACAATTCACAAGCTGTATTCCCAGCAGGTGATAATCAAAGTACCCCTCCTACAACAAGGAAAGGGGTATTATTCCACACTATATTGTGGTACTGAAACCAGAAGGCTCGGGGAGACCTATTCTAAATCGGAAATATTTGAACACTTACAAAGGTTCAAATCAAGATGGAGTCACTCAGAGCAGTGATAGCGAACCAGGAAGAAGGGGACTATATGGTGTCCCGGGACATCTGGGATGCTTACCTCTATGTCCCAATTTGCCCTTCTCACCAAGGGTATCTCAGGTTCGTGGTACAGAACTGTCACTATCAGTTTCAGACGCTGCCGTTTGGATTGTCCACGGCACTCCGGGTCTTTACCAAGGTAATGCCCGAAATGATGATTCTTCTTCGAAGAAAATGGACGACCTCCTGATAAGAGCAAGGTCCAGAGAACAGTTGGAGGTCGGAGTAGCACTATCTCAAGTAGTTCTACGACAACACGGGTGGATTCTAAATATTCCAAAACCGCAGTTGTTTCCGACGACACGTCTGCTCTTCCTAGGGATGATTCTGGACATAGTCCAGAAAAAGGTGTTTCTTCCGGAGGAGAAAGCCAGGGAGTTATCCGAGCTAGTCAGGAACCTCCTAAAACCAGGAAAAGTGTCAGTGCATCATTGCACAAGAGTCCTGGGAAAAATGGTGGCTTATTACGAAGCGATTCCATTCGGCAGATTCCACGCAAGAACTTTTCAGTGGGATCTGCTGGACAAATGGTCCGGATCGCATCTTCAGTTGCATCAGCGGATAACCCTATCTCCAAGGACAAGGGTGTCTCTCCTGTGGTGGTTACAGAGTGCTCATCTTCTAGAGGGCCGCAGATTCGGCATTCAGGATTGGATGCTGGTGACCACGGAGGCCAGCCTGAGAGGCTGGGGAGCAGTCACACAGGGAAAAAATTTCCAGGGAGTGTGATCAAGTCTGGAGACTTTTTCTCCACATAAATATACTGGAGCTAAGGGCAATTTATAATGCTCTAAGCTTAGCAAGACCTCTGCTTCAAGGTCAGCCGGTATTGATCCAGTGGGACAACATCACGGCAGTCGCCCACGTAAACAGACAGGGCGGCACAAGAAGCAGGAGGGCAATGGCAAAAACTGCAATGATTTTTCGCTGGGTGGAAAATCATGTGATAGCACTGTCAGCAGTGTTTATTCCGGGAGTGGACAACTGGGAAGCAGACTTCCTCAGCAGGCACGACCTCCACCCGGGAGAGTGGGGACTTCATCGGGAAGTTTTCCACATGATTGTGAACCGTTGGGAAAGACCAAAGGTGTACATGATGGCGTCCCGCCTGAACAAAAAACTGGACAGGTATTGCGCCAGGTCAAGAGACTTTCAGGCAATAGCTGTGGACGTTCTGGTAACACCGTGGGCGTACCAGTCGGTGTATGTGTTTCCTCCTCTGCTTCTCATACCCAAGGTATTGAGAATTATAAGACGTAGAGGAGTAAGAACTATACTCGTGGCTCCGGATTGGCCAAGAAGGACTTGGTACCCGGAACTTCAAGAGATACTCACAGAGGACTCATGACCTCTGCCGCTAAGAAGGGACTTGCTTCAGCACGTACCATGTCTGTTCCAAGACTTACCGCGGCTGCGTTTGACGGCATGGCGGTTGAACGCCGGATCCTAAGGGAAAAAGGCATTCCGGAAGAGGTCATTCCTACCCTGGTCAAAGCCAGGAAGGACGTGACCGCACAACATTATCACCACATGTGGCGAAAATATGTTGCGTGGTGTGAGGCCAGGAAGGCTCCACGAAGAAATTTCAACTCGGTCGATTCCTGCATTTCCTGCAAACAGGAGTGTCTATGGGCCTCAGTTTGGGGTCCATTAAGGTTCAAATTTCGGCCCTGTCGATTTTCTTCCAGAAAGAATTGGCTTCAGTTCCTGAAGTCCAGAAGTTTGTCAAGGGAGTACTGCATATACAACCCCCTTTTGTGCCTCTAGTGGCACTGTGGGATCTCAACGTAGTGCTGGGATTCCTCAAATCACATTGGTTTAAACCGCTCAAATCTGTGGATTTGAAATATCTCACATGGAAAGTGACCATGATGTTGGCCCTGGCCTCGGCCAGGCGAGTGTCAGAATTGGCGGCTTTGTCTCACAAAAGCCCATATCTGATTGTCCATTCGTACAGGGCAGAGCTGAGGACTCGTCCCCAGTTTCTCCCTAAGGTGGTGTCAGCGTTTCACCTGAACCAGCTTATTGTGGTACCTGCGGCTACTAGGGACTTGGAGGACTCCAAGTTGCTAGATGTTGTCAGGGCCCTGAAAATATCGGTTTCCAGGACGGCTGGAGTCAGGAAAACTGACTTGCTGTTATCCTGTATGCACCCAACAAACTGGGTGCTCTTGCTTCTAAGCAGACGATTGCTAGTTGGATGTGTAGTACAATTCAGCTTGCACATTCTGTGGCAGGCCTGCCACAGCCAAAATATGTAAATGCCCATTCCACAAGGAAGGTGGGCTCATCCTGGGCGGCTGCCCGAGGGGTCTCGGCATTACAACTCTGCCGAGCAGATACGTGGTCGGGGGGAGAACACGTTTGTAAAATTCTACAAATTTGATACCCTGGCTAAAGAGGACCTGGAGTTCTCTCATTCGGTGCTGCAGAGTCATCCGCACTCTCCCGCCCGTTTGGGAGCTTTGGTATAATCCCCATGGTCCTGACGGAGTCCCCAGCATCCACTAGGACGTTAGAGAAAATAAGATTTTACTTACCGATAAATCTATTTCTTGTAGTCCGTAGTGGATGCTGGGCGCCCATCCCAAGTGCGGATTGTCTGCAATACTTGTACATAGTTATTGGTACAAAAATCGGGTTATTATTGTTGTGAGCCATCTTTTCAGAGGCTCCGCTGTTATCATGCTGTTAACTGGGTTCAGATCACAGGTTGTACAGTGTGATTGGTGTGGCTGGTATGAGTCTTACCCGGGATTCAAAATCCTTCCTTATTGTGTACGCTCGTCCGGGCACAGTATCCTAACTGAGGCTTGGAGGAGGGTCATAGGGGGAGGAGCCAGTGCACACCACCTGATCCTAAAGCTTTTACTTTTGTGCCCTGTCTCCTGCGGAGCCGCTATTCCCCATGGTCCTGACGGAGTCCCCAGCATCCACTACGGACTACGAGAAATAGATTTATCGGTAAGTAAAATCTTATTTTTAATCACACCACTTACATAGCACTTCTGTGCTTCTTATTAACCCCTATTAATTTTCACCTGTGTGCTGACCTGGGGTGGCCGACCTGTGCTGACATCGTGGGGTCCTGCACCCCGGACCCATACCTAGTATTAGGGACCCCCAGTGACGGAGAAGCCTTGTCGATCGGCCTGGGGGCTTAACCCTATATCTGCAGATATACGCAACTAAGATCTCCGTATTATCTGACTATTATGTAGTAATATTTTTCACTCGGTGTGCATTAGGGAACACAGTTTTTTCCTACACAGAATTACCCCTCCCTTTTAGCACCTGAGTGACATTACAATCTGATTGAGCAGCTTTCCATTTTGTGTCTTATATTGAGGATGAACCCTTGGTCCCCGACACAAGGGTACACATGTTTAAGGAAAAGAAACAGATTATTAATTTTCCCACATCTCATGAATTAAATGATTTAAATGACTTGTTTAAAATTAAATGTATTAAATGACTTGTATACAGCAAGTGATAATCAAGGTTCCCCTGCACCAGCAGGGAAGAAGTTACTACTCAACCCTATTTGTGGTCCCGAAACCGGACGGTTCGGTCAGACCTATTTTGAATCTGAAATCCCTAAACCTGTACATAAAAAGATTCAAATTCAAGATGGAATCACTCAGAGCGATAATAGCCAACATGGAGGAGGGGTAGTTTATAGTGTCTCTGGACATAAAAGATGCGTACCTTCATGACCGCATATATGCCCCCCATCAGGAATACCTGAGATTCGCTGTACAGGATTGTCATTACCAATTTCAGACGTTGCCGTTTGGACTTTCCACGGCCCCGAGGATTTTCACCAAGATAATGGCGGAAATAATGGTGGTCCTGCGCAAGCATGGAGTCACAATTATCCCATACTTGGACGATCTCCTGATAAAAGCGAGATCAAGGGAGAAATTGCTGAGCAGTGTGGCGCTCTCTCTGAGAGTGCTCCAGCAACATGGTTGGATTCTAAATCTACCTAAGTCACAGTTGATTCCAACAACTCGACTACCGTTCCTAGATATGATACTGGATACGGAACAAATGAAGGTCTTCCTCCCAATAGAGAAAGCCCAGGACATCCAGAACATGGTCAGAGACCTGCTAAAACCGAAAAGGGTGTCAGTTCACCAATGCACTCGTGTTCTGGGAAAAATGGTGGCGGCCTACGAGGCCATTCCCTTCGGAAGGTTCCATGCAAGGACTTTTCAATGGGACTTTCTGGACAAGTGGTCCGGGTCCCATCTGCACTTACATTGGAAAATAACTCTGTCCCCAGGGGCCAGAGTGTCTCTCCTGTGGTGGTTGCAAAGTGCTCACCTGCTGGAGGGTCGCCGGTTCGGGATTCAGGACTGGATCCTGGTTACCACGGACGCGAGCCTCCGAGGATGGGGAGCGGTCACACAGGGAAAAAACTTTCAGGGACTTTGGTCAGACCAGGAGTCCTGTCTACACATCAATGTGTTGGAACTCAGGGCCATTTACAATGGCCTTCAACAAGCGGAGAGTCGTCTTCGAAACCTACAGGTTCTGATTCAATCAGACAATGTCACAGCAGTGGCTCATGTGAACCACCAAGGCGGGACAAGAAGCAGAGTCGCGATGGCGGAGACCACCAGGATTCTTCGCTGGGCGGAAAATCATGTAAGCGCTCTGTCGGCTGTCTTCATTCCGGGAGTGGACAACTGGGAAGCAGACTTTCTCAGCAGACACGATCTCCATCCAGGAGAGTGGGGACTTCATCAAGAAGTCTTTGCAGACATAACACGTCTTTGGGGAACTCCTCAAATAGACATAATGGCATCACGCCTCAACAAAAAGCTTCGGAGGTATTGTGCCAGGTCTCGGGACCCTCAGGCAGTGGCAGTAGACGCTCTGATAACACCGTGGGTGTTCAAATCTGTCTACGTGTTTCCTCCTCTTCCTCTCATCACAAAAGTGTTGAGGATCATAAGGCAAAGAAGAGTACAGACGATACTCGTTGTCCCAGACTGGCCTCGAAGGGCCTGGTACTCAGATCTACAAGAGATGCTCACAGGAGATCCCTGGCCTCTTCTTTAGAGGGAAGACCTGTTGCAACAGGGGCCCTGTGTATTTCAGGACTTACCGCGGTTACGTTTGACGGCATGGCGGTTGAATGCCAAATCCTAGCGAAGAAGGGGATTCCGGAAGAGGTCATCCCTACTTTAATAAAGGCTAGGAAGGAGGTGACGGTTAAGCATTATCACTGTATCTGGCGAAAGTATGTGTCTTGGTGTGAGACCAAGAATGCACCTACAGAAGATTTTCATCTGGGTCGTTTTCTCCACTTCCTACAGACAGGAGTGGATATGGCCCTGAAATTAGGCTCTGTTAAGGTTCAGATTTCGTCCCTCTCGATTTTCTTTCAAAAGGAATTGGCCTCTCTTCCTGAAGTCCAGACGTTTGTAAAGGGAGTGCTAAACATCCAGCCTCCTTTTGTGCCTCCAGTGGCACCGTGGGACCTCAACGTGGTGTTGCAGTTTCTAAAATCACACTGGTTTGAACCGCTTAACAAGGTTGAGTTGAAATTTCTTACTTGGAAGATGGTCATGTTGTTGGCCTTGGCATCGGCAAGGCGAGTATCAGAATTGGCGGCTTTGTCACACAAAAGCCCTTACTTGATTTTTCATGTAGATCGAGCTGAATTGAGGACATGTCCGCAATTTTTGCCTAAGGTGGTTTCTTCATTCCATGTGAATCAACCTATTGTGGTGCCTGTGGCTACAAGTGACCTGGAGGATTCCAGATCCCTGGACGTAGTCAGGGCCTTAAAGATTTATGTAGCCAGGATGGCTAGAATTAGGAAAACAGAGGCTCTGTTTGTCCTGTATGCGGCCAATAAGATTAGCGCACCTGCTTCGAAGCAGACTATTGCTCGCTGGATCTGTAATACGATTCAGCAGGCTCACTCTACGGCTGGATTGCCGGTACCAAATTCGGTTAAGGCCCATTCCACTAGGAAGGTGGGCTCTTCTTGGGGCGGCTGCCCGAGGCGTCTCGGCATTACAACTTTGCCGAGCGGCGACTTGGTCGGGGTCAAACACTTTTGCTAAATTCTACAAGTTTGATACCCTGGCTGATGAGGACCTAGCGTTTGCTCAGTCGGTGCTGCAGAGTCATACGCACTCTCCCGCCCGATTGGATGCTTTGGTATAAACCCCATGGTCCTTACAAAGTCCCCAGCATCCTCTAGGACGTAAGAGAAAATAAGATTTTAAACCTACCGGTAAATCTATTTCTCCTAGTCCGTAGAGGATGCTGGGCGCCCGTCCCAGTGCGGAAACTCTGCAAGACTTGTATATAGTTGTTGCTTACATAAGGGTTATGTTACAGTTGAAATCGGTCTTGGACCGTTACTGTTGTTGTTCATATGGTTAACTAGTTATGTATGATCCAGGTTACATGGTATGATTGGTGTGGGCTGGTATGAATATTGCCCTTGGATTGCTAAATCGTGCCTTGTATTGTCCATCTCCTCTGGGCACAGTTCTCTAACTGAGGTCTGGAGGAGGGGCATAGAGGGAGGAGCCAGTGCACACCCATAGTAAAAGTTCTTTTTAGGTGCCCTATCTCCTGCAGAGCCCGTCTACACCCCATGGTCCTTACGGAGTCCCTAGCATCCTCTACGGACTAGAAGAAATAGATTTACCGGTAGGTTTAAAATCTTATTATAAATCCCACACTGTCTGCTTTTTCTTCTAAATAGCATGAAGATCGGTCACACATAAATTAAAACTCCCAGAGACTAAAATACAATGGCCTTATTTACACTAAGCTTTGAAATTCTATGAAGAAGGCAAACACCTTTGTTTACTAGGGTAGCCGAGTTTCTATTGAAACAATAAGTACTGGATTGTCATTGTCTAACCTGAAGACAAAAACAAACGAAGAGACAATACCCAGGAACCGAAGCTGCGAGAAACTCAATTAACAATAGCTAACCAAAACACAAACCAGACATTTAGAAATCTAAGATATTAACATTCATAGGCTAAACTCTTGGAGATGTGTGTTTGTATATATATATACATATATATATATATATATAATTCCTAACAAATTGTAATAGCAGGAGTGTGTGTGTGTGTGTGTGTGTGTGTGTGTGTGTGTATATATATATATATATATATATATATGAGTATATGGATATATGTGGATATATGTATATCTTGAGGATGGAAATAGATAATCATATGATGTGTGGGATCATATTGTTCAGAGTCACATAAACATTAATCTGGTGGGAATAAGAACATTATTATATATTACCACATTAAATTCTTAATAATACCAGATTTATGTATGATTAATGTGATGGGTTTAACTGGTCATGGGGCGGGAACTCAGATGCAAACAACAAAAACCACATCTCAAGTCCTAGCCATCGCCCACTTCTTGATCTGTCCAATGATCCCTGGTGCACAGGATATGTCCCACCCCCGAACCAATGGAAGAAGAGCACACAGTGTCTATTGTATTATGTTTTGATCTACTGTATAAAGAGCCAGCTGCAGGCCAGGTCACTATCACAGACTCTGAAGGTCATCACCCGTGATGACTGAGGACCGGACCGGGAAGCGCAGGCAAAACCAAAAGTATGTAACATTGACTATAGCCATTATTCTATTGTATTGTATTGCTTTGTGATTGTAACCCCCTTTCAGTAACAATAGGCTGTGGTGTCGGAACCCAGCTGTTTAAATACAATATGGTGTTGTGTATTCTTTCCCTGCTAAGGAGTGTATTACTATCCATGCGATAGTAATACACTTTAAACCTTAGCAGGGAAAGAATACATGACACCAGATTGTATTTAACTGTTAAGGGTTTACTGTGTAACTTTGGGTGTGTACGTGCTGTGTGTACTTTGTACAGCCAGCACAGCGTTTGTACGCAAAGTTCGTACATGGTACGGGACTCTGGCCCTCATTCCGAGTTGATCGCTCATTTTTTCGGTCGCACAACATATTCGCAAAGTTGCGTTAGTGTAGTAAATTTGCGAACATCCGCCCCCAACGTATTTTTGCACATTCGTACGCAGTATTACACAAAGTGGGCGTACGCCAAATGACATCGCAGTAATGCAAAACCATCGCAGCATTGCGAAGCCTTCGCAAAAACACATATTTCATTGTAAAAATACTAAGTTGTAGTACATTTACTCATTTTTCCTTTAAATTGCACACTTTTCGGGTAAAACGCATTTATTTTTTTTAAGGCCCATTAAGTGAACTTACCCCTTTCATTTTATAGTCAACAAGCCCTTGTCAATTACGAATCCAATTAGTGTAATGATCGTTAATGTTCCTAAACAATTAAGTCAGGCCAAAGAACCTGATTAACACTTTGTTGCCATAATTGCCCATCAACATGTAAAAGTGTTGTATGAATAATTTTTGAACATTTTCTAAAAACTTTTTCCTTTTTTAAAAGATGTTGTTTGTGAATGAAGGTGTTTACATGTTTATTAACACAATAATCTCCTAACTGTTTGTTTTATAAAAAACTAACGTTACATGTGAGTAATGTTTAATGAAAACTATTTTGGCCTGCCATTCTGCTGATCTTTTTTTGCATTAATAAGCACAACCCCCGGTTAACTTGAAACATTTGTTTTTATTTTATTTTTTGTTTTTTAAACATTAATAATTATTTACAATAAAAGTAATTCATGCAAATTTTTCTAATTCGTCCAAACACCGTATTAATCCAGCAAGGTGTTGACGCATTGTGCCAATAATGCCTCGGAAACTTCCAGGATCGCCAACTGCAACATCTGAAATTAAGATGCAACAGAAACATTAATAACTGAATTACATTACTTATTATCCAAGAAAGGCACAAAGCACACTTAAATGCAGGCATGTCAAAACAGCTGGCCTCCAGCTGTTGTGAAACTACATCTACCAGCATGTCTTTTCCCTGTTTTGTGGTCAGAGAATGCAAAATGTGTGTCAGGGCATGCTGGGATGTTTATTATTTCTCCAGCATGAGGGACGCAGTTTGGACAGGCCTGCTTTAATGCCTAAGTGACTACATCATGGCTGCTTTAAGGCTAAATCAGTAGCATAATACACAATCCTGCTCAGCAATGTTTTTTAATTTCACTAGAAAGTGAACCACACCATGTTGTCCATTTACTACTACGGGAGTTAAATTTAAGATGGGAAGTAGACCATAGCAAACAAACAAATTAAACATGTTATCTTGTAAAAGTGGACATAATTTAATAGTTAATCTGATTGGTTGCTATGGTCAACATCCCATGTTAAACATAACTTCCATCTTAGTAAATGTAACACTATGTTGTCATTCATTCACATCTGGACTGTGGAAAATTAATTTTAAGGAGGTTTGTTCCTGCATGATCACACAGCATATCAACATCTTCCGAAGGACTACATATCCTAGCATGCCCACAATCCATGTAAATCCAGTTCCAAAAATAAGGTCAAACAGGTTTATTCTTTGTAATTTTGCATTTTCTGAGTGTTACTTTAACACCACAAATCATTGTGTTGTTCTGCTGGCTAACAAAGTGAAGCGTGTGTTTTGAAAGTGCAAACATTATGAATAGAGAGGCACAATTGTAAAAGACTAACAACATACTAAACTGCACTCATCTCTAAATTTTTTAGAAATTTAAATAAACAGATTAAACTATGTAGTCCTGGCAACCCTGTCCAACAAATTAGTGTCGACCTAGAGTGGACACACAACACATTGCACACATAAACACTACATATAATGATACTCTCAAAATTATCAAGGCAACATGAACACCTGCAATAAGAGCTCAAAATGTGTACGTTGCTAGATGATTTGCAACAGTACAGCAGTGCATGTTTGTACATTGTAAGTGTAAGTAGGTCATATTTTGATTTGAAAATTAAAAACACTTACTTTCCAAAGCAACATTAGGGTCACCACTGGCCCCATCAGGGGCTTCTTCTGCCCATTCTGTGGGTGGTGAAGGCAGCTGGATGGGGGAAGGAGGAGGGATTGGGGAAGGAGGAGGGATGGGGGAAGGAGGCTGGATGAGTGAAGGAGGAGGGTTTGGGGAAGGAGGAGAGATGGGGTAAGGAGGAGGGTTTGGTAATCTAATTTCTGAGGGAGGGTCTGATTGAGAGGGCGAGGGGGGCGGAGAGAATGTTAGGCCATTAGAGGGTGAGGGGGGCTGAGAAGGGGAGTTGGAAGTAGAAGGAGAAGGGGAATGGGAAGGAGGAGAAGGGGTCACAGAAAGAGAAGGAGAGGTGGCCTGAGAAGGGGAGTGGAAAGTGGAGTGGGCCTGGGAAGCTGAGGGGGCCTGGGAAGCTGAGGGTGCCTGGGAAGCTGAGGGGGACTGGGAAGCTGAGGGTGCCTGGGAAGCTGAGGGGGACTGGGAAGCTGAGGGGGATAGGGAAGTGGAGGTGGAGTGAGAATGGGAGGGGGACTGGGAAGTGGTGGGGGAGTGAGAAGGGGAAGGGGGCTGAGAAGGTGCCTGTTGTGTTCGTTGCCGTTGTGGTCGTCCTATAATGATATTTAAGACAAATTTTAATTTGCATGTTAAATTACATACTAAACAAATGTAAAATTCACTGTTCTGTTCCATGTAAAAGACACTGTGTGTTTTTTTTTAAATTTTTTAACAAAATACATTTTAAAAACCTCTTCATGTTGGCCAGAGCAACCAAAATGAGTTCAAACAATTTTTTGGACGCTCATTCCTTAATCTATTCCATAGAGTCATATTGATTGGTCTAGGCAACATCACCAGATCACTCTTCAATCCACCCTATTATCTAGACACCACTAATCAAGTTTTTGTGTTCAGTTTCCTGCCTGGGTATTAATTCAGGACAACATGCACTTGTTAGGTGACACTTTGCTACAGTCAGTACTGTTTGCCCTAACCACACACACTGTCCTATTTTTTTAATTTGTTCACTCAGTGTTGCAATTAGCCTACCACTTAGTGTAAATTTGCACAAATTATGCTAATAATCTTATGTAATTAACTTACTGCGTGCATGCATTTCCCGGATTTGCTGGCGGATCTCCGCCAACAGCTCTGGAGTCCTCCTGCGGAGATCACTCCATCTCCTCTCAAGCTGGATGATTGTCCGCCTGCTGCGGACGCGAGAACGCAGTAGGTGGCGGACCTCCGCGTAGGCCTCGCGCTTAACCCGATTTGGGATGAATCGCCCAACGCGGCCTACGCGGCGGTCCATCACCGCAACCAGGACGCGGAGCTCCCGCCTGGTGAAAGGTGCCGCACGCATCATGGCAATGGCGTTTTCCTTATTTGGGCATATATTTATAGTGTCTGCTAGCATGTGATTGGTCCAAAATCTATGCAGTCATTTCTAATAACTTTATTGATCTTTGCAATGCTGGGAAGAGCAGAGTGTTAATTAGCACGAGCGGAAATACGCATTCGCAGAAGTAATTTAAAAAAAAATAAAACATACAACAAAAGAAACAGACACAGACACACGCACAGTTTTGGGTAAATTTAGATACATATCTGTGTACTCACCACAGTTTGTGTGATCATTCAGCTGGACAGTCACAAAGTGGACAACATTCAGTTTCATTTGTTTGTGTGTTTGTTGAAATAAACAGGATTTTAGGATAGAAAACAAATAAGGACACTATTTAGCAACATCACAGTATTGTTTTTGCAAATAACACATTGTAAGCTTAACGTGTTAACGGATTTTTTACAACATAAATATTACATATTCCAACGCAACAAATTAATTACACAATGGCTTTACAATAGCAAACAAAATGACAAAATTATTCAAAAAACAAAAGCATACTGTGTTTTTATTTTGATTAAAAAAGAGAATCTTAAAACACTATACCTGAAATATTCCGCAACAATGCTTGCCCTGACTTGGCTCCCCCTCCGTGTAACACTCCCCCCACCGAAGTGTCGGACAACCCCTGGCTCCTCATCAGGCAATTCCTCTGTCTGAGGAAGCTCTACGCTACTCCTTACCGCGATGTTGTGTAGTATAGCGCACAGGACCACTAGTTTACTTGCCATCTCCGGCGAATACATGATGTCGCCACCAGTGCGGTGGAGCACACGAAACCGCCCTTTAAGGACCCCAATTGTGCGCTCCACCAGCTGCCTAGTGGCAGTGAGCGCGGAGTTAAATGCCGTCTGTGGTCCTGGCCTGGGATTACGGTAAGGAGTCATGAGCCAGGGGGTGCAAGGATATCCACGGTCTCCTGTTTGATGAGAATAACAAATTAGAAAGAGTATATTTTTTCAAAATTAGTAATTTCATGTCAAAAAAAGTGGGCCAACTCACCCAATAACCACATGTCTGCTCGTTGACTTGATCTTAATCTGTGCCATATCCCTGATTGTCTAATGACATACGCATCATGGGAGTTTCCGGGAAACTTTGCATTCAGGGAAAGGATCTGGAGGGATGGCCCACAAACAACCATTACATTCAGAGAATGAAACAGTTTCCTGTTTCTAAAAATTTCTTCATTATGTCTTGGTGGCTGAATAGCTACATGTGTGCCATCCACAACCCCAATAACATGTGGGAAGCGACTACCACCTTCCTCAAATTGCCGCTTCACCACATCTAGGGCACCAACATCCAAAGGCATAGCAATAAATTGCTTCACACGCTTTAGGAAAGCCTGGCAGACACGCCACAGGACCTTACTGAACTGGCCCTGCGACATGCCAGCCAGGTCTCCAACCACATGCTGATAAGAGCCTGTAGCCAAAAAATGTAACACAGCAAGGAATTGTGTCAATGGTGGTATTGCTGTAGGATACCGAATTGAAGACTCCAGATCACTCTCTATTATGGAGAGAGTGTCTAGGATTAGATGTGGTGGCAGCCTGTATCTACGCACAACAACATCATCTGGCATCCCAAAAAGTAGGACACGGAGTTGGAAAATTGGTGGCCTAGCACGCCTCCATTGCCTTGGTTGATGAGGAGCCGGTTGTGGTTGTGGGGCTGGCGGTTGGGGTGGGAGTGCTGCCGTGGGTTGGGGAGGTAGGGCTTCTGCTGCGATAAACACTGACATCACACACTTTAAAAAAATATAACAGATATGTTGAATAAGACACAAGCAAACCTCCAAAAATATACATCAAAACATTTTTTAAAAAAGGGTGTGTCAACTTACTGCAGGAGCATAAGACATATTTTCTGTGTTCAATTCCGTATCAAAATGTAAATGATACCAAAAAGGGTATAAAAAAATTAAAAGTTAGAAAGCTACATATTTAAAAAACATTTTAATATAAATCTAAAAAAACAATATACTCAGAGCATCAAACACATCACAAACACCTTCAAAAAAATTAAGCAAAATAGGCAAAAAAAACATTACAACACAACAACCAAAGTTATCCCTTTAGTAGCTAGTACAGGCAAGAACAGCACTACTTTGCACAACAATCCTTGAAATACATTTAACATTTCTTATCAAGATGGCAGACAAACATAAGCAAAACACTTTGAACAAACAGGCACCAACACAGGCCAAGGGCACTTACCTGCTCCAAAGAAAACAACAGTCAAATTTGAGTTCAAAATCACACTCCTTGAAAACAACAAAAAGGGGTTACTTCACCCAGAAAAATACACCTACAAGAGAACAAAAATGACATTAAAAACAACATAGAGACCATTAACACAAACAGGCACCAACACAGGCCAAGGGCACTTACCTGCTCCAAAGAAAACAACAGTCAAATTTGAGTTCAAAATCACACTCCTTGAAAACAACAAAAAGGGGTTACTTCACCCAGAAAAATACACCTACAAGAGAACAAAAATGACATTAAAAACAACATAGAGACCATTAACACAAACAGGCACCAACACAGGCCAAGGGCACTTACCTGCTCCAAAGAAAACAACAGTCAAATTTGAGTTCAAAATCACACTCCTTGAAAAAAACAAAAAGGGGTTACTTCACCCAGAAAAATACACCTACAAGAGAACAAAAATGACATTAAAAACAACATAGAGACCATTAACACAAACAGGCACCAACACAGGCCAAGGGCACTTACCTGCTCCAAAGAAAACAACAGTCAAATTTGAGTTCAAAATCACACTCCTTGAAAAAAACAAAAAGGGGTTACTTCACCCAGAAAAATACACCTACAAGAGAACAACAATTACAGTAAGATCAACATAGTAACATTAGTCCACACAACAGCAACACTGAAGCACAGGTTTAGTTTAAAAAATGGAGAAACCAAATATATATGTGTTAAAAATAATTACAAATAATCGTCAAAAATATAATTAGTAAAAAACATTAGGAACAAGACGAATGCACGAATACTCACAAACGGATTTTCGCAAAAATAATGCTATACCGTCTATATTCTAAACGCGAACAAACGGACAAATGTATGCTTGACAATTACTCACTCTGAAAAGCACAATAGCACCTTAACGCACAGCACAACAAACTCCAAACTGACAAATACAAACTCCAAACTACCAACACTCACAGCGTGCAAAGTAGGCCCTTAAATAAGCAGTGCAATCATTACCAAGATTAACACTGTACACCTGTGTGAATGAACGCCCCGCCCGTAGGTATAAATAAGCACACACCTCGGCGTACACACGTCATCGCAAACATGGCTTCTCGTGAGGAAATAGCAGCAGAGATGGCCCGCATTGCAGAGCAGCAGATGGCATTGGCTAAAAAACGCCTAGAGTGCCAGAAACGGATGTTGGAATACGCCTCTGCGGATTCTGAACAGGCAGGACCTAGTACTCTGCAAATGTCTGCTTCTGAGCCTCAACAATTGAGTGGGGATACCCTGCCACACACACATACTGGACAAACTGAGGAGGAATCAGCATTAGCCACACAAACACAACAGACAGAAGCTGCTAGTGAGGAGGAAGATGGTGAGGAGCAGCAGGAAGAAACCTCACAGGCTACCTCCAGACGTAAGAAAAGACAGCCAGCATTCACTAAGAGGGAGTTGCGTGTCTTGGTCACGCAAGCCATGTCCAAAGTACATAGAGGCCCCAAAAACATGGGTGCTGCTACAAAAGATCGCATCTGGAGGGACATCACACATTCTGTGAATGAAGTTGGCTCTGTCGTCAGAACATCGCAGGAAGTTAGACGACGGTAAGTGCATCTTGCCAGTCCTTTTTCGGTGCTAAGTTGTCTTAAAAATGTAGTGACATGTGATGTTATGTATAGCAAACAGAAGCAGAACATGTGTCCTAGATATTTACATACACAAATAATAATACTCTACTTTGCCCCTCTTTCACAATACATATGTAGGTGGGCCGACTTCAAATCCCGCCTGAAGGCAAAGAGGTCTGCGGAGTGGAATGCCTCAAGGGCTACAGGGGGAGGACCATCTGTCGCTGTGGAGTTTACAGACTTGGAGGAGATGGCGATGGCCTGTGTCAGTTATGAGGAGGGCCAAGGGGTGTCTAATATGGACACGGACCTGCCTGAGATCCTGACGGGACATGACTTGCCAGGTAAGTTTACACATGTATTTGTCTGCAATTTAAACAGTATTTATAAACTTAAATCTAATTTTTTATTGTACTCTTTTCCCACACATTCTTCTATTTGCTTGCCACTAAACACAGCACAGGGGGATGATCAGTTTGAGTCACAGGAGGGTTATGTGGCTGAGGCTGAGGTGGAGGGACCTAGTGGGTCTGGCAGTGTGGGGACCCAAATCCCACCTCTGCAGGTTCCTACTGGCCCCCCCACCCAACCCTCTGCTATCCCGGAGATCCTGCTTGAAATCGCTAGGTATGGTGAGAGCCTAAATGCGTTTCAAGACGGGATCCTCCGGGAGGTAAGCCAGATAGCTGTCCGGCTCACTGAGCACCGAACCAGTGTTGAGCAAGGTGTTGCTCAACTCTGCCAAGGTCTGGCAGAGATCAGGCAGGGCCAAGAACAACTTGCCTCCTCATTCCAAAGCCTTGCAAATAACATCTTGCAAGGGCTCCAGGCCATCGCTGTCTCCCTTGCCCACAGTGGCAGAGAGCCACCCACATCGGCTCCCTCCCCTGCCCCTGCCCAGGAAGAACAGGCCACTGGGCAGGCCCAACGAAGGTCGCTCCGCAGACCAAGCCAAGAAGAACAGCCTCAGGTGGGGAGAAAAAAAAGAAAGTGATGTCTCTCCAGATGGCCAGCACCCATGTTTTTGATGTTGCCTCTATGTTATTTTGGATTTGGCTTGTGTGGCCAGAATGGATAACTCCCTCTTAGTGAAATGTATTATTTATGTTTGGAGGTATTGTAGCCTGTGAGTTTTTGGGTATAAACACCTGAGCCATCTTCCTCTTACTAGTGTGCTATGTATTGTTGTGTTTGTGTGGTGGATCCTAATTCTTTCTCAGTTGTGTCAAAATGTTTGTGTGGCAGGGTGTGTAATATGTATTATTTATGATTACAAATTATAATTTAGTCAGAAGCTGATTTTTGCAGAGTACTAAGTTCTGCTCTATCATTTGTGTCAGTGCCATATGCTTGCTGCTTGGTCCATCTCTGCCTGTGAGACTCACGTGTAGCCATGTTGTTTTCATGTTGTGAAATCTTACTACATTAATAAAAAAAAAAATTATAAAAATTGTGCTATTTATTCAAGGTAATGCATTAGGTAAATGTTAGTTCCCGAAAAATTAGGTCAGCATATAGACACTTGTGGACCAATCTGCAATTTCTCCAACAAAATTGCATCATCCAACAAATACAGGTATGCTTTGCACCACACTTTAATGTCCATATTAAGTAAACTGACACAACACTTTTTAGATTTATGTATTGATCAACAGGACATCATTTAAAACATTGTCAAATATTATAAACCAAAATTAATGTTACATTTCTGACAAAATGAAAGGGTATGCTGCATTATTTGGTTGTCGGTTTCTTTAGCAAAAATGTTGCTGCTTTACATTTAAATTTTTATTTCACTTGTTTGTATTTGTTATTCTTACAAACATTTAAAAAATAATTTAAAATGTTTACACACCAACAATAACACTACAAACAACCTTATTTGGCAGTGTGTGTGATTTATATGTGAGTAGAATAAACATGTAATGTGGGTTCAGACAATTGCTATTTGCTAACTTTCATCTGCGCAGTAATTAGCTAGTAATTGGCCATCAGATGAATGTGCTCTCCAATTAACAGCTAATTACTGCATACACACTTGGTAACAGTACTTCGCAAATGTAGAGTAACTGCAGACCTACTCGGCTGCTGCGTGAAGGTTGCTACGGTTTCCTATGTTAGATTTATCAGCGACAAGGTATAATTGCGAAAAACACGCCCATTGCGAGTTGCATACTCCCACACTGTACGCCCACTTTCACGCCCATGTCGGAGCATTGCGAAGTCTTGCCTCCGCCACGCCTCCGCCACTCCTCGTTTTCGTTTGCCAGTTACGTGTTGGTTTAAATTTGGCAGTTTTGCACTAATGTCGTACGTATGTACTCGCGCATGCGTATTTACGCTTTTGCGCATGCGCAGACACTTAGTTTTCGTACATTTGCGATGCGATGAATCTTAGCGATCAACTCGGAATGAGGGCCCCTGTACGCTAATGGTGTAATAAGTACGTAGGATGTGTATTAGGTCTAGCGGCCGCAGCGACTTCATTTAAAGTGTATAAGATGTCTTTTTAAAGTGTTGCTTTTAGTCCTGTATGTAAATCAGCATTATCAATTGGGGGCTCTGTCAGGGATTCCACATACTCACAGCCTAACCGGTCACAGCCGACTTAATCTATCAACAAAAGGGTGGACAGAAAGTATCCTACGTAACCTTTTCTTGGTCGGTGGATACACTAAAAACCCTACTTGTGTGCTGATTAGATGATGTCTGCTCTTTATGGTTTGTAGAGATGCTAAAAATCTGTGAATTTTTTGGGGCGCAAAAGTGTACACAACAAAAGGCACCCATACCCTTTGTATACCCTCTCATATTGTTGCCATAAGACTCAAATTGTTAGATTCATTTAGATCTATGTGAAACCGGTTATATTTTGTTGCTATATAGTTAAAACTAAAATAAATGTTTAAGGAAGTAAGTCTAAAGCACAAATGCAGTCTGGTCTGGTTGGAAAGGTTTATACAGAAAGAAACTGTGTTGTGTTAAGTGAGCGATTATAGTTAGTATTGCTCACATTTATAGAAGTTGTGTGATTTGTTTTATTGCATACGCACATTGGTACACGTGGTACGAAATGTTAGGACAGCATACAAAAACGTGCACGTAGCGCAAGGCCACACACGTGGCATAGAGGTACACACGGTTGCGTAATTACGCAAGCTTGCATAGGGTTGTGTGCGCATAATAAAACCACACAATAGTTCGTTTAGTTTAAAGGTGGGACAGTAGCCATGCTACAATAGCACAAAACTGCCCGGTTTCTAAAGCAGATTAGTATAAAAAAAAAATGTTAAATTGCCTCTGGGGTAAAGCTGCCAACCTGAATGAATCCAAATTTTTTCTGTACAGAAAAACAAAGTGTATTTGAGTGAGTGAACGTAGGAGTGAGTGGATATTCGAACCCAGGGAATTCGGGATCCCGTCGTATGGTACACCAAGTGAGTGGAGGCTTGGTGGCGTGAGGCGGCTGACTCACGTTAGTATAAGGTTTAATACGTAAGTTGTGAGGAGACTTACACAGGAGCATGGTAGGGGATTGTGAATTATGTTGTGACCCATATAGTTTTTGATACGCTCCGCCTGAGGTTTCGCAGCTTGTGATTCAATTCCAGTGGTCGTACGGCAGATAAGTAACAAGTACCTATATGCTGTGCGATTGGACCACGCGTTTGTGGGTGCGATATATAGCGCAACGTGATATCCTTTTTACGAGCTTTTGCGTAAAAACGCGGTATCATTAGCGCTGTATAGAGCATACGCAAGCGTGATTTGTGTATAATAAAGTGCATAAGGAGTTTTCGCTGGTCTCTCTCAGGAAGATCTCCAACGACAGATACTTTACTGGAAAGGGTAAGTTATTCCTAAAAAACTTCCAGTAAATATAGGTCAATAGGGGCCATAAGTTGGGTACATTGCCTTCGCTATCGACAGTGTATGGTAGTACTGGCCAACGTGGGCGGTGAGTGGGTGAAGAGTGCTCAGAGAACTTTCACCGTCACCTTATATTGAGTATATTGGTGTTTGTGGGAAAAGGCCCACAATTATGGGAGCCAGTTGCTCAAGTAAGGGACGTTTTGTAGCCAGGGTTCAGGTTGAAGAGCCGCGGCCCAAGGGGTCAGCAAAGTTTTAAGGAAAAAGTATTGAAGACTTTTTGTCTGAATGGGAACGTATGACTGACAAAGATAGGGAACCATTCCCTAGGGTGGGCAGCTTTGAACCAGAGGTATTGCAGAACTTAAGCAGTAAAATATGTCTTCTTAAATCCAGAAAACAAAGGATTAGACATAACGATTGTTTAAATTTATGGCAACAGGAGGGGGATGTGGAAAGGGAACAAACTCGTAAAGCAGGTTCCAAACCTAGCACAAACACACCATTACCGACACAGGTCGAAGAAAAAAAGATGGCTACAATCAATGGTACATCTGTAAATGAAAATAGTATGCAAGAGCAATGTATTAACCCTAACCTTTGCAAGTTGTATCCTGTTTTGAAGTCTTTTCAAGGTTATAGGTCACAGGAAGATGAAGGATCCAGCCAAATCACAGCTCTCCTCCAAGCGGTCACCTTGCAGGAAACTCAGGTGGGGCCTATCCAACCAGGTAGAGCAGTGACAATATTCCCCAATGAAAGAACTAGTGAGGTCACAGCTACCGGTAAGTGTGAGACAGTTCATTACACAGAGACAACAACACCTCACAGTAAACAGATTAGGAACGGAATGGTAGAATTACATCCTGTCTTGGAAATAGTAACTCCCAATGGGGGAACCGATAGTCAGGGAGTAATCCTCACCAGGAATAATGCAATGTACTGCCCGTGGCCCAGAGATGAGCTGCGGTCAATCATTTCAGAATTCCCCGACCCTCGGAAGCATTTAGCCAGATGTCAGAAGTTTATCAGAAATCTGGGTAATGCGTATGAACCAACAAACAAACACTGGCGGATATTTTTGAAAGCGTGCCTACCCCCTAATATTGACACCCAAAAATGTATCACTGATTGTAGATTAGAGTCGGATAGTTGTGTGACTGACAAACACAATCAGGAGAACTTAGAGGAAATTAACATGCAACTAGAGTTGTATTTCCCCACTACTGTTAAGTGGAGAAGAATTTTCTCCATAAAACAAAGGGAAAATGAAATGACATCTGAATATTTCCATCGGGCCCTGCAAATAATGGATAGATACATTGGGGTATCAGATACAGGAAATGATGTGAATTACAGGGAGGTGGCTGTCTCTGTGCTAATGGACGGACTCAATAAGACAGTAAGGGACAGGGTACAAACACCTTTGCCTAATTGGAGATGGGTTACAGTAGCTTGTCTTAGAGAGTGCGCAATTGAACACCACAAGAATATTGTTAGGCATAAAAAACTACAGGAGGAGAGGCTGAGGATTGAAAGTATACAGGCTCTTACACCAAAGTCTCATCAGCCTAAACCCCAAAACCCGGATAGTAAGAATAGACGTAGGATATGTTACACTTGTAGGAAGGAAGGGCATTTTGCCAGAGATTGTAGATATAGTAGAACACATAGTCAATATAGACCCATAGACAGAGAAAACAAGCCACGTTATTAAAACAAATAGACGGGATCAAGGGACATATAGTAAGGATTCACAAGCCATACAGAAAACACAGATTCGGTTAGTGGGAAGAACGGAATAAATGCAACTTTACCCTTTTAACAAAATTTACTGGGGTTGAAAAGAGGTCTCTAAACTTTTGCTTCTTTCTCTAGCAGAAGTGACCTCTAATCAACTAAACAGAAGTTTTGTTAGAGATGGTTTACATATAGCGTGCTCCCGCCCAGAAAGTACAATTATGTTGGATACCCACGAAGACTAATGTTGCATTTCACTGTTTTAGATGCATGTCCATCACAGGTAGAGGAAATTATCTCAAAGATACCGGGTTCCCTTTGAACTTAGGATGGACAGGACACTGGATTGATGGTTGGGATAGTCCCAGTAGAGATATAACACACATAGAATTTTTTTTAGGGGAGCAGACCGAGTAGAGAATCATTCCCCCATAGTGCCCAATCCAGATGTCAAATTTTGTAAAATCTTCTTTGCCTCTACAAACTTATCTGTTACTAAACTCTATGTGATTTGTCTTCAAAGTTTCCTCATCATCTCTTGCGTTCACCGACAGGATTACAGTTCAGACGCCACATGCCTACTCGGTCTATCAGAGCTCTGCCCAAATCCTGTATATCTCACCAGCATAAGGACACTAGTATTTATGCAGTGTGCCTGGTCATGCACAAAGGGTGGAGAATGAGAATACTGGTGAAGGGAGACTGTGCATAGACACCGATATGCATGACGGTGTGACAGCCTGTTGGTGAATGCTAAACCTGACATTTTTCCTTTCTTTATTTACTATTGTTTTTCCTCTCTCTTCTCTCATCCAGAGACGGTTTACTTCACACAACTGATAACACACGATAGTAAATTAAAATGAAAAAAAATTGTGTTGCCTAAAGAAAGAGGCAGTCTGGAGGACAAAGGGGTATGGCCAGGAGTCCTCAGGACTGTGGGCTGGTGGACAAGGTAAGCCGGTGGCCCCCAGAGCATATCTTCCAAGCTTAGCTGAGGCGGCACACGGTCTGACTCACCTGGGCAAAGAGGGTATGTGCAAGCTGGTAAGAGCCTACTGGTGTGCGCCAGGATTCTCTTCTCATGCAGGTAAGAGAGCAATGACATGCTTTACTTGCTTGAGGAAGAATATTGGAAAGTCAAAACCAACAGAGCCATCCCATATCCCTCCGACAGACGGACCTTTTCAGGTAATACAAATCTATTTCATACAGTTACCACCCTGTAGGAATTTAAAATATGTGTTAGTTTGTATTGATGTATTTTCCAACTGGGTAGAAGCGTTCCCTGCTGCCACAAATACTGCTACGTTCACTGCAAAGAAAATTGTGCAGGAATTTGTGTGTAGATATGGTATCCCTAGAAAAATTGAAAGTGACAGGGGTACCCATTTTACAGGTGAAGTCTTTCAGGTCATGTGCAAACTGATGGGAATTAATAGGAAGCTGCATACTCCATACCGTCCACAGGCGAGTGCAAAGGTGGAGAGAGTGAACAGCACTATTAAGAACAAGCTGAGCAAATTAATGGCTGAAACTGGATTGTCGTGGCCATAAGCTTTGCCACTAGTGTTGTACAGCATCAGAACCACTCCCAGGTCTCCCCTTAACCTATCACCCTTCAAAATTATTTTTGGTCGACAACCTCATGTAATGATAGACCCCCAGGATGATTTGAAATGTAATAATGAAGAGACTGTGAAATATTTGGTTGGGATGAGCCAGCAGCTGAGAAATCAACAAAGAAATTTAAAGCTGGTGATTCCTGACCTACCGAACAGTAATTGTCATGACATTGAGCCTGGGGATAATGTGATGATTCGAAATTTCTTACGCTCAGGTTGCCTCATAGACAGGTGGGAAGGACCATACCAAGTCTTGTTAACCAGCACGACAGCATTGAAGGTCGCCGAAAGAGAGACTTGGGTCCACTCGTCCCACTGCAAGAAGGTCGCTGACCCGGAGAGAACTCGTGACAAAGAGCAGAGTGTAGAGAATCTCGTATCACTGGAGTGTCTGTTCCGGGAAAGTTGAGAGGCAGGACTGTTGAAAGGCATCTGAGCACAGAGACTAACAAGATCTAGAACGGTTGTCGTACCACTTTCTTTTTTCACCTCCCCTTGCATTTTTTTCCTTTCTTTTCTCCTTCTTATTTTCCTCTTTTCCCCTAACGAAATGGATCGATCACAAGAGATTGCGTTTCGGGTTCTGTTAGTAATTCTGGTTTTGATAAGGACAGTTTGTTTTGGGGAGGGTCCCAGAGAGGTCGAGCAGGGATCTGGAATGGGTTCTGATGGCAAGTATGAATTTGTAGGATCTCAGGATCAGCACATCACTTTAGTAAAGGCTGGCATCAGTAAGTGCTCTGGTAGTCAGGGAGCTTGGAGGCACTGTGAGGGGTTATTGTCTGATGAATATTGTATTTGTAGGAATTGTGAGAATATAGTAGAGGATGGGTGCATCCAGAGGTGTCAGTCCAACCTTAATATTGACATGGACCGCCATCCGTTGAGTGATTACCACTCACTAGTGGGTAAGGTCTTAAACCAGACAGAATGCTCACAGGTACCTCAAGGTCAGAGCAAGTCAGGATTAGTACCATACCCTTTAACAATACATGAGGTACTCGAATTACGGGGTGGGAGACCGGTGGACCAGAAATTCAATATCTCTAGGCCCCCTAGTTTGAAGCTCCACCAGTATCATGTAGACAGGTCCTTATTGTGTTTTAATATTTCCAATTACTAAAAACCGGGAAATTGGGAAGTGACGTGGAAAAACCAGACAATGACCTTTTCACACAGAGCTGATAGGATACCCATAGACTCTGAACTTGTACGCAAAATAGCCAAAAGTGGGAGGTATTTCCGGGGTAGGTATACTCGTGGAAGCAAGACCATGTGGGTAGGAAAAGTATCGTCAGGGTATTGTGCTCATATCATCCAGCCCGATACTTGTACTGAGCAGATGGGAGAACTAGGGATTGGTTTCTTTACTTGGAAAATTTGTAATATGGTAATGTTATATTTTGTCCCCTATGTTCTCCCAGATGATGCCAATTTCATATGTGGAAGGAAGGCGTACAAGTGGCTTGCCCCGAGCTCAGAGGGATTGTGTTATATTGGGAGAGTACTGCCAGAGGTCATGACCATAACCCATGATAAGATAAAAGACGTTCACCGCAGTACTCAGGCTCCTTATACACATACTCACTACGAACACATCATCAAGAGACACCTCATAGATAGGACAGAGCACGCAGCCTCTGATTTAATCCACGAATCCACCGGGATTCAGTTCCTTTTCGCATTAGACATCACCCGTACTGCCAGAGGAACTATAAATTATAGGTATATCCATGCACTAGCGAACTTGATAGATAATATCACTGAGATGTATGATGACACCTTCAGGTATACGGGAAGGGAGCTACAAGCTTACAAGAAGGAACTGATTCAGCACAGGATGGTCCTTAATTATGTCACAGCCGTGACAGGTCAGTACTGTGTTACTCTGGCAACTCAATATGGTGTGAAGTGTTGTACGTATATTAAAAACAGTACTGACGACCCCACTGAGATCATCGATCAAAAGATGGACAATATCTTGCAGTTGAAGTGGGAGTTCAGGAGGAAGCACAACCTTACCTTAGTGACTGTGAGTAATGAACTGACCGGCTGGGTCTCATGGTTGAACCCACGCAAATGGTTCTCAGGTTTAGGAGAGTGGGCTCAGAATGTCATTATGAGTGTGGGGAAGTTTCTCCTTTGTATCCTGGGAGTCGTCATAATTATTGGTTCAATATTTAGGTGTGTTCAAATTCTAATGCGGCGCAAGCACGGCACAAATTTGATGAGTCTAAGGAGTGAGGGCGCTGTTATAGCAGCAGCTTTAATTTATGACCCATCCATAGAGACAGTGTTATGATAAGGATTGCAAATGAATTTCATGGCCTGTTTCTTTCACCCGTTTTTCTTTTGTTTCCCCCTCTGCCCAGATACATCCATCCAGAAAAGACATCAGCCCTACCCAAAATGTTTATGTGAATGTATTTTATATATGTGTCTTATCTTCATCTCTGCAACCTCCAGTTAATGGCACACATAGTCGACAGGTGATATCCACATATACTAGCACTCACATATGTTTCCCCCTCCATGTATCATCAACTAAATGTGCACCACATTTGTTGGAACAAAAAAAAGCCGAAAAGAGCTCGGTAGTGTTTGTTGGCCCATTTACAGACCATTAATACGGGATGAGAAGGATTTAATGTATACTTCACAATACCTTGAAGCTTATCTAGAACATATATGGCACAATGATACATGGCCCTCAGACATGGATTCATACATACATGCTTTTTACTATCCCACTAGGTCATACATTTCCCACCTACAACTCTTCCCCGATCATCCAAGCTTTTGTATATATTGTATAGGTAATATTTTTTTTTCCTGTTTATTGATTAGTTAGTGGCAGTTATTGATGACTGCCAAAGGGTGGACTGTCGAAGTCAGAAAATATTACAACACATACATTGCGTACAAACACCACATAGATGGCTACCGTGTGCATACGTGTGTCGGCTGTGATTGCACATATTCGCAAATTGCGTATGGTAGCTCCCGCGGTCCTGCGCATTAGAGCGTGGTATGAGTAATTACAGTGGAATTTGTACTGTCATGGAAAAGCCACAAAAACATATCATAAATCTAATATGTATTGTATAAATCCCACACTGTCTGCTTCTTCTAAATAGCATGAAGATCGGTCACACAAAAATTAAAACTCCCAGAGACTAAAATACAATGGCCTTATTTACACTAAGCTTTGAAATTCGATGAAGAAGGCAAACAGCTTTGTTTACTAGGGTAGCCGAGTTTCTATTGAAACAATAAGTACTGGATTGTCATTGTCTCACCTGAAGACAAAAACAAACGAAGAGACAATACCCAGGAACCGAAGCTGCGATAAACTCAATTAACAATAGCTAACCAAAACACAAACCAGACATTTAGAAATCTAAGATATTAACATTCATAGGCTAAACTCTTGGAGATGTGTGTTTGTATATATATATATATACATATATATATATATATAATTCCTAACAAATTGTAATAGCAGGAGTGTGTGTGTGTGTGTGTGTGTGTGTGTGTGTATATATATATATATATATATATATATATATATGAGTATATGGAAATATGTGGATATATGTATATCTTGAGGATGGAAATAGATAATCATATGATGTGTGGGATCATATTGTTCAGAGTCACATAAACATTAATCTGGTGGGAATAAGAACATTATTATATATTACCACATTAAGTTCTTAATAATACCAGATTTATGTATGATTAATGTGATGGGTTTAACTGGTCATGGGGCGGGAACTCAGATGCAAACAACAAAAACCACATCTCAAGTCCTAGCCATCGCCCACTTCTTGAGCTGACCAATGATCCCCGGTGCACAGGAAATGTCCCACCCCCGAACCAACAGAAGAAGAGCACACAGTGTCTATTGTATTATGTTTTGATCTACTGTATAAAGAGCCAGCTGCAGGCCAGGTCACTATCACAGACTCTGAAGGTCATCACCCGTGATGACTGAGGCCCGGACCGGGAAGCGCAGGCAAAACCAAAAGTATGTAACATTGACTATAGCCATTATTCTATTGTATTGTATTGCTTTGTGATTGTAACCCCTTTCAGTAATAATAGGCTGTGGTGTCGGAACCCAGCCGTTTAAATACAATCTGGTGTCGTGGATTCTTTCCCTGCTAAGGTTTAAAGTGTATTACTATCGCATGCATAACTGTTAAGGGTTTACTGTGTAACTTTGGGTGTGTACGTGCTGTGTGTACTTTGTACAGCCAGTGCGGCGTTTGTATGCAAAGTCCGTACACGGTACGGGACTCTGTACGCTAATGGTGTAATAAGTACGTAGGTTGTGTATTAGGTTTAGCGGCCGCAGCGGCTTCATTTAAAGTGTATAAGATGTCTTTTTAAAGTGTTACTTTTAGTCCTGTATGTAAATCAGCATTATCAGACACAGTTTTTAAATGATTAAAACTCTTTGAGATAAATACAAGGCTAAACATAGGGTATGTTTCAATTATATGGCCACATGGTCAGGCCCAGATTAAAGGAGGGGCAAAAGGGGTAGTCTTCCTGGGTCCCCCACACCCAGGAGCGTAGTAGTCTCCCCCCTCCCGGCGGCTCAGTTCAGCTGTTCATTAACAGCGCCGCCGAGGAGGTGTTCCTTGCACAGCATTTCAAAGTCTCACGGGATTTCAATTCAGCATCCCGCGAGACTATTAAATGCTGTGGAAGGAACACCTCCTCGGCGGCGCTGTTAATCAGTGGCGGATTTAGGGGGGGGGCACCAAGGCACGTGCCCCCCCTGTCATTTTTAGTTGATTTTTGTATTTTTATTTTCTTTTGTGCGCACGCCGCAGCCCTCGCGGTGGCTTGGGGGCGAGGGGCTGCGGGGGCGCCACTGATTTAGTGCAGACTGACATGCGGACGAGCGTCCGCATGTCAGTCTGCGGTCTCGTTTCCTCCGCTGCTGTTAGGAGGGACACGGAGGGCACAGCGCACGCCTCCCTATGTCCCTCCTGGGTCTCCGGCGGACGCGGGTCTCATAAAGGAAGTGCCGTTCGTGAGCACTTCCTTTATTACAGTGACCCGCGGCAGCCGGAGACACAGGAGGGACACAGGGAGGCGTGCACTGTGCCCTCCGTGTCCCTCCTAACAGCAGGGGAGCGGGGGGAGCGGTGGCGGTGGGGGGGGGGGACGCACTGAGGGGGCATATCTGGCACTGGGGGGGAATATCTGGCACTGGGGGCATATTTGGCAGGGAGGGGGGGGGGAGAATATCTGGCACTGGGGACATATATGGCACTGGGGGGAATATCTGGCACTGGGGGCATATATGGCACTGGGGGGGATATCTGGCACTGGGGGGGGAATATCTGGCACTGGGGGCATATGTGGCACTGGGGGAGAATATCTGGCACTGGGGCATATGTGGCACTGGGGGCATATATAGCACTGGGGGGGGATATCTGGCACTGGGGGCATATGTGGCACTGTCGGGGAATATCTGGCACTGGGGTCATGTGGCACTGGGGGGGTATATGTGTACCTGGCACATGGGGGGGCTATATTTGGCACTGGGGGCATGTGAGTACCTGGCACCGTGGGGGAATATCTGGCACTGGGGACATATGTGGCACTGGGAGCACAGCCCTAGCAACAAGGACTACCTCCTAGCAACGAGCATGACACCCAGTGCATGAAACCCCTGGCAACGAGCATGACACCCAGTGCATGAAACCCCTGGCAACGAGCATGATACCCAGTGCATGAAACCCCTGGCAACGAGCATGACACCCTGAGCATGAAAACCCCTGGCACCGTGCATGGAACCAAGAGCATGAAACCCCTGGCAACGAGCATGACACCCAGTGCATGAAACCCCTGACAACGAGCAGGTATTTGAAAAGTAATTAGAAGCCTTACTGTAGGACTTAATGTGTAATGGGCATTACGGTGTGTGGCATAATGTATCACTGACATTGCGGTGTGTGTCATAATGTGTCACAGGCATTACGGTGTATGGTATACTATATCGCTGGCATTGTGATATGTGGTATAATGTCTCAGGGTCATTGCAGTGTGTGGCATAATGTATCACGGACATTGCGGTGTGTGTCATAATGTGTCAGGCATTACGGTGTGTGGTATACTATATCACGGGCATTGTGGTATGTGGTATAATGTCTCAGGGTCATTGCAGTGTGGCATAATATATAACGGGCATTGCGGTGTGTGGCAAAGGGTATAACGGGCATTGCGGTATGTGTCACAGGCATTACGGTGTATGGTATACTATATCACGGGCATTGTGGTATAATGTCTCAAGGTCATTGCAGTGTGTGGCATAATGTGTCACAGGCATTGTATGTGCTATAATGTATCGGGCATTGCAGTGTGTGGTATAATGTATCACGGACATTGCAGTGTGTGTCATAATGTGTCACAGACATTGTATGTGCTATAATGTATCAGGGGCAGTGCAGTGTGTAGCATAATGTATAACGGGCATTGCAATTCCTGTCATAATGTGTCACAGGCATTATAGTGTGTGGCATAATGTGTCAGGGGCATTACGGTGTGTGCATACTGTGTCATGTGCATTATTGTGTGTGGCATAATGTCTAAGGGCCATTGCAGTATGTGGCATAATGTATACTGGGCATTACTATAAGGAGGAAAAATGACAAATAATGTAAGGGGCATGAATCAGGATTATTTTTCTTTCCTGTGGTGGCCAACGTCTGGGCGTGCAGGTTGCAAAACTGGGGTATAAGGTAGTCTTTTCCTGCAATACCACGCCCATTCCAACGAAGCCACGCCCATTCCAACGAAGCCACGCCCCTTATGGTGCCCCCCCTGTAATTTTTTTCTCGATCCGCCCCTGCTGTTAATGAACAGCTGAGCCGCTGGGAGTGGGAGACTACTACGCTCCTGGATGTGGGGGCCCTCACTCCGGCATCTGCTGCACCGCCGGACGGACAGGTAGTGTGCTTGTGTGTGTGTGTACGTCTGTGTGTGTGTTTGTGTGTGTGTGTGTTGTGTGCAGCATACTTCATTGCCCGGGGCCCCCACCATGCTTAATCCGGCCCTGCACATGGTGCTGTTTATAAAACTGCGATAAAGTGCCACTGGCATTCTTGTCAAAAAGAGGAATTAAAGGCAAGCCTAAGCTTTACTGTATTCTTTGTATCCACATCTCACCACGTGGTTCTTTCCAAATTATATTTGTTCAGTACACAACTGCTCACATACGGCCACAAAGGTGTAAACACTGTTTTTGTGACTGCAACTTTCAGAGCTCTCACATCTGTCATTCCTATATTCTGTTTAATGGTTGTAATGACTGACTGTTCTTTCAGTCCTGTTTAAAATTCTTCTGCCGTAAGAGATTTTAACCGCAATTCGCACGCGTGTCGGACAGCAACAAAGGGCATCGCTGGTCAGTGACGGGAGGAAGCCGTTTGTGGGTGGTAACTGACCATTTATTGGTAGTGTTCGGGAAAACGCAGGCGTGCCCAAGCGTTTTCAGGAAGGGTGTGTGACGTCAGCTCCGGCCCCGATCAGCCTGTTGTGATCGCACTGTTGGAGTAAGTCCTGGGCTGCGCAGAGTGCACAAAGTGGATTTTAGCAGCCCGGCGTACACATAGGATCGCAGACTTGCACTGCGAATTTACACTCTCCCTGGAGTCAGCGATTAACAAACTCCAAACTCTATCACCTACTTCCTAACAGTGTGTGATTACCGTATTGATCAAGTCGTTGGAATCTGGATACCTTACGGTTGAGTTATGGTTACCATGAGCTTGGTAAATGTTTTTTTGTGATATTATATGCCTACTTTTGTGAAATTACACTGTTTTAGGGTTATTTGCATTGCAATATGAGAGAACATGAGGGAGTGCAAACTTTGGAATCTTCTGTTGGGAGGAGCAAAGTGAATAATGGGCATTCCTTGCTGAGTACATGCTAAGCACATGAGTTTACCAGTGAAGGCACATTTATTATTAACCTTATATGTCAATAAAAAACAAAACACTTCCTATTCCCTAAACCCATAATCTTTGCCATACTTTCCCATACTGCGGTCAATTTTGTAAAAGACAATAAAGTACGTACTTGATTTATGAATGTGAACTAGATACCTGAGTGAATCAGACGTGAACACATGGAAACCATACAGGATGCATCTGCAAATTGATTTTCCACGTTTCTACGTCTTTGTACTTTCTCTAATATTCAAATGCGACAATCCACCTTGATGTGTAAGAAGTCTGAGCGACTGATTGTGCTAAGCCTATCCCGCCCACTGTGTTATTGTCCATGTGTCATCATTAGTATCAAAATCTCCACCAAGGCTTGATTTAAATTATCCATCTTAAAAGAAGTCTAATTGCCATGCAACAGCTACAAAGACACAACTAAATTTTAATACATATCCAGAAGAAGCCCATGTCACTTCCACAAAATTTCTACGGAAATTAAGTTTATTGTACTCCCTGCCCCGTGGAAGCCCATTTCATGCTAACCTGTCTTCTCCTATCTCTGCCACCCTCTCTATGCAGCTTCCTTTCTCTATCTGACTTCTGCGTGTTTATTTCTGTTTCTTTATAGTTTCTGCCCAGTATCTGTCTAACCCCTCTCTCTGCCCAGCATCTGCCCTCCCCCTCCTCTCTGTCCATCATCCACTACCCTCTCTCTCTGTCCAGCATCTGTCCACACCTCTCTCTGCCCATGATCTGACTGTCCTCCCTCTTTATGCCCAGCACATGTACCTCCCTCTCACTACTGAACATGTGTCTCGCTCCTTTCTCTGCCCTGCATTTGTCCCTCCCTTCTCTGCTCAGCATGTATCCCCCCAATCTGACTAACATCTCTCTGCCCATCATCTGCCCCCCCCCCTCTGCCCAGCTTCTGTCTCCCCCTCTCTATGCCCAGCATCTGACTGTCCCTCCCTCTCTCTCTGCCCAGCATCTGCCCCCCCTCTCTCTCTCCCCAGCATCTGTCCATCTCTCTGCCTAGAACATGTCTCCCCCTCTCTCTGCCCAGCGCCTGTCTGCCCCTCTCTCTGCCCAGCACCTGTACCCCCTCTCTCTGATCAACATCTGTCCCCTCTCTCTGCCCTGCATCTTTCCCCCTCTCTCTCTGCCCAGCATCTGTACCCCCTTTCTCTCTCCCCAGCATCTGTCCCCCATCTCTCTGCCTAGAACATGTCTCCCCCTCTCTCTGCCCAACGCCTGTCTGTCCCTCTCTCTGCCCAGCACCTGTACCCCCTCTCTTTGATCAACATCTGTCCCCTCTCTCTGCCCTGCATCTTTCCCCTTCTCTCTCTGCCCAGCATTATGTGTATAAGTGGCACTACTACTGTAGGCATTATGTGTAAGCGACACTACTACTGTGGCAATTATGTATAAGGTACACTACTTCTGTGGACATTATGGGTATAAGGGGCACTACTGTGGGCATTGTGTATAAGGGGCATTACTATGTGGCGTAATGTGTATAAGGGATGCTACTGTTCATGCAACATGAATAAGGGGCACTACTGTGGGATGTAACATAAATAAGGGCAACAAGGGGCACTACTGTGTGACGTAACGTGTATACGGGGTACTACTGTTTGTTATAATGTGAATAAGGGAAACTACTATGTGGTGTAATGTGAATCAGGGACAATACGTGCTGTGGAATGTAAATACGATTATGCTAGTGTATGGCGTAATTTGAATTGGGGAAACTATTGTGTGGCCACACCCCTTCCTTGAGCTAATACACCCATTTTTTGCAGGCGTGTGCTGTCCCTTTATTAAATGTGAGAGGTAGGGCACAAATTTATAGTTTGCAGGGTGCGCCGAACACCCTAGCACCGGCCCTGCGCGTACTGGCACTAATCAATGTTGTGTGGTGAGGTAAATGGGTTTGGAAGCACTGGCTAGTACCTGAGCCAGATTTACACTCAATATATGACCCCAATGGTTCATGTGGGCATTATATAAAGGTGCAGCAGTATATACTGCTGGAAATTTGGTGAGTTTTGATCAGAGATCTGCAGAAAAGTTAGGCAGGTAAGACACTGCCTCACCTGTCATAGACTTTTTGCTCCAGAGTTTTGACTATAAAAATTATTAGAATAATGCAAAAAATATATTTATAGTATATTCTTTATATTTTTCATATACTTTATATAGTCATACTGGAGTATGACAGAAAAGGCTCTGCCTCGCCTCACTGCACGTCACTGGCACTAATGATGTGTCCATACATGCAATATCGGGCTCTTAAGTTGGTTGCCATGGCTGAATTCCATTGTCACCATCTTTTCTGTATGCCTCCAGAGTGGGATAGGGAAGTCCCGGTGCAGGGGGACCTGAAAGCCTGTCTACCTTCCCCATGCAGCTGGGACTTGATGGAAAGGGTGAATTAACAGTACTTGCAGTGGAGGTGTGAGAGAGGGGAGAGAGAAAGATGGTAGGATTGAGAGAGAAAAGAGGGAGGGAAGCGGAGGAGAGATGGGGAGAGAGGGGTGGAAGGTAGGGAGAGAGAAAGAATAATAGGGGTGAACAGAGAGAGATTGGGAAACAAGATAAGAAAGGGGAGGATATAGACACAGCGCCTAAAGGTACCCATGCAGATCATGTTTTTATGCATCTTATGTGCTCACAACATGGAGAATGACGGGTCCAAAATACTAGGGATAAATTAATTCTTAGTAAGGAAACACCTCTAGACAAATGAAAAAATGGACCCGAAAATTCTGCATTTCATACTTTCTACCATTAAGTTTAGAATAATATTTCAATCAGGCTCAATAATTGATGTCTAGTATGCCGTGGACAATAAATCTTGTGCTCAATTAGTTTGCAAAAAGTGTGTAGTAGTATCTTTATGCATTTTATCAGCGGGTTACTATATATGACAAAGAACTTACTACCATGTAACAAAATACTGTCTCTAATGCAATGAAGACTGTCTTCCCTGAAACTGGTATAGTATGTCACTCTCGATCCTAAAAAAGATTGAGGGTCTAATTCAGGTTGCTATCGCCGCTGCCTGTCAATCAGGCAGAGGCAGTCATGGGGCAGGGGTGGTGGACAACGCTCCATTTCCAGGGAGGAGACGGAGCGCTGCGGGGATGGGGCAACCTGAATGGTGGGCGGCGTGGCACAAACGAGGGCATATCGAGGGCATGGTTGCAGTGGCTGTGTGACGTTGCACGCAGCAACTGCGACAGGTAAGATGGCACCGTGACTCCTGTGGCCGCAGCTAAGCAGTGCCGGCAGGAGTCATCTTTAGTTTCTCATACGTCCTAGAGGATGCTAGGGTCCACTTCAGTACCATGGGGTATAGACGGTTCCGCAGGAGCCATGGGCACTTTAAGACTTTTCAAGGGTGTGAACTGGTTCTATGCCCCTCCTCCAGACCTCAGTTTAGAAAATGTGCCCAGGCAGACTGGATGCACTCCAGGGGAGCTGAATAGACTTATGTTGGGTTTTTTATTTTCAGGGAGAACTGCTGGCAACAGTCTCCCTGCTTCGTGGGACTTAGGGGGCAGAAGTAGGAACCAACTTCGCTAGCTGCGGCTATGTGCTCACTCCCACAGCCTGCCATCACCCCCGTTACAGAGCCAGAAGTCAGAAGACAGGTGAGTGTAAGAAGAAATCTTCAGACATCATGACGGCTAAAAGGTACCATGCAGCGGGCGGGAACGCTGCACGCCATGCTACCCACACATACACAGGCACTGCAGGGCGCAGGGGGGGGCGCCCTGGGCAGCATGAAACCTAGTAAAACTGGCAAATCAAGGAGCATAAGATGCTGAGGCACAGTCCTATCCCCGCCAGTATAAAAAATTACCTCATAAATGCTGAGGAGAAACGTGCCATTACGGGGGTGAGGCTTTTTCCTCAGTCAGCCAGCACACTGCTCAGCGCCATTTTCTCTCCTTCCAGGCTGCAGAGAAGAACGTTGGTCCTCCTCCACTGCTGAACCAAATATCAGGGTGCAAAACGGGGGGCACAGGGAAATTTGGTGCTATATATTGTGTGATTACCTTTATAAAAGCGCTGCATGTCAGTGGGCATTTTGTGTTTCACAGACAATTTATTACTAGCGCTAAGTTGTGAACTAGCAAATCCTATCTGTGTCCTTCTGACAGATTTTACTGTGGGTCTGTCCCCTATAAGTCCCGGAGTGTCTGTGGTGTGGTTGTGCACGTGTGTGACATGTCTGAGGCAGGGAGCTCTTCCCCTGAGGGAGCCATTTTAGCGACACAGAGTTGTAATGTGGTGGCACTGCTAGCACACCACGAGCCTGAATGGGTGAAAGAATTACGTGATAGTGTGAATCATATCAGTAAGAGATTAGATAAGTCTGAATCTCATGCAGAGAGCTGGAGAAAATCAGTGGAAGATGTGATTTTTCATAGTTCTGCCTTTTCATCCGCAGGCGACCCCTCTGGGTCACAAATAGTACATACTGATACCGACACGGACTCTGCTTCCTGTGTCGACGATAGTGATTCCAGGGGGATAGATCCTAAATTGGCAAAAAGCATTCAATATATGATTGTTGCTATAAAGGAAGTTTTGGAAGTTACGGAAGCCCCTCCTGTACCTCAGGAGAAGGCTTATTTTTATAAAGAAAGAAAAATTAAGTAACTTTCCCTCCTTCTCATGAGCTTAATACTCTATTTGAGGGAGTTTGGGTAAACCCTGAAAAGAAATTTCAGATTCCCAAAAGGATTCAGGTTGCTTATCCTTTCCCGGCAGAGGACAGGAAAAGATGGGAGTCACCCCCCGTATTAGACAGTGCACTGTCAAGGTTAACTAAAAAGGTGATTCTCCCTGCACCTGGGATGGCTTCACTGAAGGAGCCGGCAGACCGCAAGTTGGAGACTACGTTAAAATCTATTTATGTGGCCAATGGTACGTTGCTCAGGCCCACCATTGCTTGCGTGTGGGTGAGTAGGGCTATCGAAAAATGGTCAGATAACTTGTCATCGTAAATTGACTCGATAGATAGAGACGAGATACTCCTAACATTAGGTCATATCAAAGACGCTGCTGCATACATGCTAGAAGCCATGAAAGATATTGGACTCTTGGGTTCAAAAGCCGCTACCATGGCAGTATCAGCTCGGAGGGCATTGTGGATTCGCCAGTGGAATGCTGATGCAGATTCCAAAAGAAATATGGAGGCTCTCCCGTATAAAGGTGAGGCCTTATTTGGAGATGGGCTGGATGCATTAGTCTCTGCGGCTACCGCAGGTAAGTCAACATTCTTGCCTTATGCTCCTGCACCGGCGAAAAAGACACAGCACTCTCACATGCAGTCCTTTCGGCCCAACAAATACAAAAAGGCCAAAGGTTCCCCCTTTTTTGCAGGTAGAGGAAGGGGAAGAGGAAAGAAATCCGCAGCGTCTCCAGGATCGCAGGAGCAGAAATCAACCCCTGCTTCTGCCAAATCTGCAGCATGACGCTGGGGCTCCCTTGCGGGAGTCCGCTCGGTTGGGAGCACGTCTGAAACTTTTCAGTCAGATCTGGCTTCAATCTGGCCTGGACCCATGGTTCTTACAAATAGTGTCCCATGGATTCAAACTGGAGTTTCAAGACGTCCCTCCATGCCGATTTTTCAAATCGACCTTGCCAGCTTCTCTTCCAGACAGAGAAGTCGTAACAGCTGCAATTCCAAAATTATGTCTTGATCAAGTCATTGTCCTGGTACCCTTGTCACAGCAAGAAGAAGGTTTTTATTCAAGCCTTTTCGGAGTTCCGAAGCCGGACGGCTCGGTCAGACCAATTTAAACCTGAAAAATCAGAATCTCTACCTCAAAAGGTTCAAGTTCAAGATGGAATCTCTGAGGGCAGTGATTTCCAGTCTGGAGGAAGGGGAATTCATGGTGTCAGTAGACATAAAAGATGCTTTCTTGCATGTTTCCATTTATCCTCCTCACCAAGCTTATCTGAGATTCGCAGTACAGGATTGCCATTACCAGTTCCAGATGTTGCCGTTCGGGCTCTCCACGGCACCAAGAGTATTCATCAAGGTGATGGCAGAGATGATGGTCCTCCTTCGACAACAAGGAGTCAATATAATCCCTTACCTGGACGATCTCCTGATAAAAGAGAGATCCAAGGAACGGTTGGTGCAGAACATTGCACTCTCCCTGTCAATACTCCAACAACACAGTTGGATCATGAATTTTCTGAAGTCACAATTGGAACCGACGACAAGATTGTCCTTTCTGGGGATAATACTGGACACAGAAGTACAGAGAGTATTTCTTCCAGTAGAAAAGGCTCTGGAAATCCAGAGAATGGTCAAACAGATTTTGAAACCAACAAAGTGTCAATACATCAATGCAATCGGTTGTTGGGAAAATGGTGGCGGCCTACGAGGCCATACAATTTGGCCGATTCCATGCCAGAGTATTCCAGTGGGACCTGTTGGACAAGTGGTCCAGATCCCACCTACACATGCACCGGAAGATAATCCTGTCCTCCAAAGCCAGGATTTCGCTCCTGTGGTGGCTACACAGTTCTCACCTACTAGAGGGACGCAGGTTCGGGATTCAGGACTGGGACCTAGTAACCACGGATGCAAGTATCCGTGGCTGGGGAGCAGTCACACAGGGTGAAAGCTTCCAAGGAAAATGGTCAAGTCAGGAAACCTGCCTTCACATAAACGTTCTGGAATTGAGAGCCATTTACAACGGCCTTCTCAAGTGGTACATCTTCTTCAAGATCAACCCGTGCAGATCCAGTCAGACAATGTAACAGCAGTCGCGTACATAAAAGCAGAGCGGCAATGGCAGAGGTGACAAAGATCCTCCTCTGGGCAGAAAGGCATGCAAGAGCTCTGTCAGCAATTTTCATTCCGGGAGTGGACAACTGGGCAGCAGACTTCCTAAGCAGACACGATCTCCATCCAGGAGAATGGGGCCTCCACCAAGAAGTCTTCACAGAGGTGACAAGTCTTTGGGGAGTTCCTCAAGTAGACATGATGGCATCTCGTCTCAACAAGAAGCTTCAGAGATATTGTTCCAGGTCGAGAGACCTTCAATCAATAGCAGTGGATGCACTGGTGACCTAGTGGGTGTTTCGCTCGGTATATGTCTTCCCTCCACTTCCACTGATACCAAAAGTTCTAAAAATCATAAAAACAAGGGTTCAAGCAATCCTCATTGCCCCAGATTGGCCAAGGAGGACATGGTATCCAGATCTTCAGGAGTTGCTTATAGAAGACCCTCATCCTCTTCCTCCTCGCGAGGTCCTGCTGCAGCAGGGGCCGTGTGTGTATCTAGACTTATATTTCTCCTGCCTGAAGCAGGCGGTTTTTTGCGTGACCAAATTTAATTGCCTAAAAAAAAATATTGGAGAAACATCGGGAAAAATCGCAAAATATTTCAGTTTTCGCTCCCTATGGTTCTTCTCTATTTGAATTCCCTCCTATACTGCAGACATATTTTATTTATAATGTAACACCACTCTCACTATAACTAGTGATGTGCACCTGAAATTTTTCGGGTTTTGTGTTTTGGTTTTGGGTTCGGTTCCGTGGCCGTGTTTTGGGTACGAACGCGTTTTGGCAAAACCTCACCGAATATTTTTTGTCGGATTCGGGTGTGTTTTGGATTCGGGTGTTTTTTACAAAAAACCCTAAAAAACAGCTTAAATCATAGAATTTGGGGGTCATTTTGATCCCATAGTATTATTAACCTCAATAACCATAATTTCCACTCATTTTCAGTCTATTCTGAACACCTCACAATATTATTTTTAGTCCTAAAATTTGCACGAGGTCGCTGGATGGCTAAGCTAAGCGACACAAGTGGCCGACACAAACACCTGGCCCATCTAGGAGTGGCACTGCAGTGTCAGGCAGGATGGCACTTCAAAAAAATAGTCCCCAAACAGCACATGATGCAAAGAAAAAAAGAGGCGCACCAAGGTCGCTGTGTGACTAAGCTAAGCGACACAAGTGGCCGACACAAACACCTGGCCCATCTAGGAGTGGCACTGCAGTGTCAGACAGGATGGCACTTAAAAAAATAGTCCCCAAACAGCACACGATGCAAAGAAAAAAAGAGCTGCACCAAAGTCGTTGTGTGACTAAGCTAAGCGACCCAAGTGGCCAACACAAACACCTGGCCCATCTAGGAGTGTCACTGCAGTGTCACGCAGGATGGCCCTTCCAAAAAATACTCCCCAAACAGCACATGACGCAAAGAAAAAAAGAGGCGCAATGAGGTAGCTGTGTGACGACTAAGCTAAGCGACCCTAGTGGCCGACACAAACACCTGGCCCATCTAGGAGTGGCACTGCAGTGTCACGCAGGATGGCCCTTCCAAAAAATACTCCCCAAACAGCACATGACGCAAAGAAAAAAAGAGGCGCAATGAGGTAGCTGTGTGACGACTAAGCTAAGCGACCCTAGTGGCCGACACAAACACCTGGCCCATCTAGGAGTGGCACTGCAGTGTCAGACAGGATGGCACTTAAAAAAATAGTCCCCAAACAGCACATAATGCAAAGAAAAAAAGAGCTGCACCAAAGTCGTTGTGTGACTAAGCTAAGCGACCCAAGTGGCCGACACAAACACCTGGCCCATCTAGGAGTGGCACTGCAGTGTCACGCAGGATGGCCCTTCCAAAAAATACTCCCCAAACAGTACATGACGCAAAGAAAAAAAGAGGCGCAATGAGGTAGCTGTGTGACGACTAAGCTAAGCGACCCTAGTGGCCGACACAAACACCTGGCCCATCTAGGAGTGGCACTGCAGTGTCACGCAGGATGGCCCTTCCAAAAAATACTCCCCAAATAGCACATGACGCAAAGAAAAAAAGAGGCGCAATGAGGTAGCTGTGTGACGACTAAGCTAAGCGACCCTAGTGGCCGACACAAACACCTGGCTCATCTAGGAGTGGCACTGTAGTGTCAGACAGGATGGCACTTAAAAAAATAGTCCCCAAACAGCACATGATGCAAAGAAAAAAAGAGCTGCACCAAAGTCGTTGTGTGACTAAGCTAAGCGACCCAAGTGGCCAACACAAACACCTGGCCCATCTAGGAGTGGCACTGCAGTGTCACGCAGGATGGCCCTTCAAAAAAATACTCCCCAAACAGCACATGACGCAAAGAAAAAAAGAGGCGCAATGAGGTAGCTGTGTGACGACTAAGCTAAGCGACCCTAGTGGCCGACACAAACACCTGGCCCATCTAGGAGTGGCACTGCAGTGTCACGCAGGATGGCCCTTCCAAAAAATACTCCCCAAACAGCACATGACGCAAAAAAAATGAAAGAAAAAAGAGGTGCAAGATGGAATTGTCCTTGGGACCTCCCACCCACCCTTATGTTGTAAAAACAGGACATGCACACTTTAACGAACCCATCATTTCAGCGACAGGGTCTGCCACACGACTGTGACTGAAATGACTGGTTGGTTTGGGCTCCCACCAAAAAAGAAGCAATCAATCTCTCCTTGCACAAACTGGCTCTATAGAGGCAAGATGTCCACCTCATCATCATCGTCCGATTCATCACCCCTTTCACTGTGTACATCCCCCTCCTCACAGATTATTAATTCGTCCCCACTGGAATCCACCATCTCAGGTCCCCGTGTACTTTCTGGAGGCAATTGCTGCTGGTGAATGTCTCCATGGAGGAATTGATTATAATTCATTTTAATGAACATCATCTTCTCCACATTTTCTGGAAGTAACCTCGTACGCCGATTGCTGACAAGGTGAGCGGCGGCACTAAACACTCTTTCGGAGTACACACTGGAGGGAAGGCAACTTAGGTAGAATAAAGCCAGTTTGTGCAAGGGCCTCCAAATTGCCTCTTTTTCCTGCCAGTATACGTACGGACTTTCTGACGTGCCTACTTGGATGCGGTCACTCATATAATCCTCCACCATTCTTTCAATGGTGAGAGAATCATATGCAGTGACAGTAGACGACATGTCAGTAATCGTTGGCAGGTCCTTCAGTCCGGACCAGATGTCAGCATCAGCAGTCGCTCCAGACTGCCCTGCATCACCGCCAGTGGGTGGGCTCGGAATTCGTAGCCTTTTCCTCGCACCCCCAGTTGCGGGAGAATGTGAAGGAGGAGATGTTGACGGGTCGCGTTCCGCTTGACTTGACAATTTTCTCACCAGCAGTTCTTTGAACATCTGCAGACTTGTGTCTGCCGGAAAGAGAGATCCAACGTAGGATTTAAATCTAGGATCGAGCACGGTGGCCAAAATGTAGTGCTCTGATTTCAACAGATTGACCACCTGTGAATCCTGGTTAAGCGAATGAAGGGCTCCATCCACAAGTCCCACATGCCTAGCGGAATCGCTCTGTTTTAGCTCCTCCTTCAATGCCTCCAGCTTCTTCTGCAAAAGCCTGATGAGGGGAATGACCTGACTCAGGTTGGCAGTGTCTGAACTGACTTCACGTGTGGCAAGTTCAAAAGGTTGCAGAACCTTGCACAACGTTGAAATCATTCTCCACTGCGCTTGAGACAGGTGCATTCCACCTCCTTTGCCTATATCGTGGCCAGATGTATAGGCTTGAATGGCCTTTTGCTGCTCCTCCATCCTCTGAAGCATATAGAGGGTTGAATTCCACCTCGTTACCACCTCTTGCTTCAGATGATGGCAGGGCAGGTTCAGGTGTTTTTGGTGGTGCTCCAGTCTTCTGTACGCGGTGCCTGTACGCCGAAAGTGGCCCGCAATTCTTCTGGCCACCGACAGCATCTCTTGCACGCCCCTGTCGTTTTTTAAATAATTCTGCACCACCAAATTCAAGGTATGTGCAAAACATGGGACGTGCTGGAATTTGCCCAGATGTAATGCACGCACAATATTGCTGGCGTTGTCCGATGCCACAAATCCCAAGGAGAGTCCAATTGGGGTAAGCCATTCTGCGATGATCTTCCTCAGTTGCCGTAAGAGGTTTTCAGCTGTGTGCGTATTCTGGAAAGCGGTGATACAAAGCGTAGCCTGCCTAGGAACGAGTTGGCGTTTGCGAGATGCTGCTACTGGTGCCGCCGCTGCTGTTCTTGCAGCGGGAGGCAATACATCTACCCAGTGGGCTGTCACAGTCATGTAGTCCTGAGTCTGCCCTGCTCCACTTGTCCACATGTCCGTGGTTAAGTGGACATTGGGTACAACTGCATTTTTTAGGACACTGGTGAGTCTTTTTCTGACGTCCGTGTACATTCTCGGTATCGCCTGCCTAGAGAAGTGGAACCTAGATGATATTTGGTAACGGGGGCACACTACCTCAAGCAATTGTCTAGTTCCCCGTGAACTAATGGCGGATACTGGACGCACGTCTAACACCAACATAGTTGTCAAGGCCTCAGTTATCCGCTTTGCAACAGGATGACTGCTGTGATATTTCATCTTCCTCGCAAAGGACTGTTGGACAGTCAATTGCTTACTGGAAGTAGTACAAGTGGTCTTCCGACTTCCCCTCTGGGATGACGATCGACTCCCAGCAACAACAGCAGCGCCAGCAGCAGTAGGCGTTACACTCAAGAATGCATCGGAGGAATCCCAGGCAGGAGAGGACTCGTCAGACTTGCCAGTGACATGGCCTGCAGGACTATTGGCTTTCCTGGGTAAGGAGGAAATTGACACTGAGGGAGTTGGTGGTGTGGTTTGCGCGAGCTTGGTTACAAGAGGAAGGGATTTACTGGTCAGTGGACTGCTTCCGCTGTCGCCCAAAGTTTTTGAACTTGTCACTGACTTATTATGAATGCGCTGCAGGTGACGTATAAGGGAGGATGTTCCGAGGTGGTTAACGTCCTTACCCCTACTTATTACAGCTTGACAAAGGCAACACACGGCTTGACACCAGTTGTCCGCATTTCTGTTGAAATAATTCCACACTGAAGAGCTGATTTTTTTTGTATTTTGACCAGGCATGTCAATGGCCATATTCCTCCCACGGACAACAGGTGTCTCCCCGGGTGCCTGACTTAAACAAACCACCTCACCTTCAGAATCCTCCTTGTCAATTTCCTCCCCAGCGCCAGCAACACCCATATCCTCATCCTGGTGTACTTCAACACTGACATCTTCAATTTCACTATCAGGAACTGGACTGCGGGTGCTCCTTTCAACACTTGCAGGGGGCGTGCAAATGGTGGAAGGCGCAAGCTCTTCCCGTCCAGTGTTGGGAAGGTCAGGCATCGCAACCGACACAATTGGACTCTCCTTTGGGATTTGGGATTTCGAAGAACGCAGTTCTTTGCTGTGCTTTTTCCGCAAGTCTTTTCTTTTTTCTAGCGAGAGGATGAGTGCTTCCATCCTCATGTGAAGCTGAACCACTAGCCATGAACATAGGCCAGGGCCTCAGACGTTCCTTGCCACTCCGTGTCGTAAATGGCATATTGGCAAGTTTACGCTTCTCCTCAGACGCTTTTAAATTTTGATTTTTGGGTCATTTTTTTACTGATCTTTTGTGTTTTGGATTTTACATGCTCTGTACTATGACATTGGGCATCGGCCTTGGCAGACGACGTTGATGGCATTTCATCGTCTCGGCCATGACTAGTGGCAGCAGCTTCAGCACGAGGTGGAAGTGGATCTTGATCTGTCCCTATTTTTTTAACCTCCACATTTTTGTTCTCCATATTTTGCGCACAACTAAAAGCCACCACAGGTATACAATGTAGATGGGTGGATAGTATACTATTATTACTTATACTTATGGACGACGAGTGACGACACAGAGGTAGGTACAGCCGTGGCCTACCGTACTGCTGCTTATATATATAATATACTGTATAACGGACCTGGTGGACACTGTCAGCAGACTGCTAAACTAGTATGAAGAAAAGAAAAAAAAACACCACAGGTATACAATGTAGATGGATGGATAGTATAGTATTATATTACTTATGGACGACGAGTGCACTGACGACACAGAGGTAGGTACAGCCGTGGCCTACCGTACTGCTGCTTATATATATAATATACTGTATAACTGACCTGGTGGACACTGTCAGCAGACTGCTAAACTAGTATGAAGAAAAAAAACAAAAACACAGGAGTGTTTTTCAGGCAGACAAACGTATACTGGACTGGTGGTCACTGTCAGCAAAACTGTGCACTGTACTCCTGCTATAACTGCTCCCCAGTCCCCACAATTAGGCAGTGTGAGCAGAGCAGTGCACTCAGCACAGATATATCATGCAGCAGTACAGCACACTGAGTGAGCACAGATATGGTGGAGCGTTTTTTTCAGGCAAAGAAACAAAGGATTAAACTCACTGGTGTGGTATAATCAAAACCCTGCACTGTACTCCCTAACAGCTGCTCCCCGTCCCCAATCCTCCCCACAATTATAACTAACTAAGTCACTCTGTGTTCTACTATAACGGAGAGGACGCCAGCCACGTCCTCTCCCTATCAATCTTAATGCACGTGTGAAAATGGCGGCGACGCGCGGCTCCTTATATAGAATCCGAGTCTCGCGAGAATCCGACAGCGGGATGATGACGTTCGGGCGCGCTCGGGTTAACCGAGCAAGGCGGGAGGATCCGAGTCGCTCGGACCCGTGTAAAAAAAAGGTGAAGTTAGGGCGGGTCGGATCCCGAGGATCCGAACCCGCTCATCACTAACTGTAACACCATGCTGTATGTGCATTAAGACTCTTAAGTGTCTACATACAGTAAGTATGGAATCTATTATCTGTATTTAGAATGTAATACAAATAGATTAATACTTTATACATATTAACATGTGTTAAACTGAAAGTTAGGCTGAAATATAATTGAAATATCAAAGGCAGTACTATAGGGATGTGTTTATTGTTATGATATCTGCTCACCAGCTGAATACAGTTTAAAAATGAGAGTCTGTTGAGGTTTTCAGGGAAGGCAGGGCCACCAAAAAGCTTTAATGAGCCTTACTTGGCCCCCAACTCTTATATATTGGAAAGCTGATTATATTGAGTCATTATTTTTTATTAGTTTTCAAATAGTAAATATTTATACTAATACTTATTTATGTGATAGTATATTGAATGTTTATGTTACATATGTGGACAACTTCAGAGACATAAAGAGTAATAGTAGAGACAAATAGCATGAAATAATAATAATAATAATAATAATAATAATAATAACAACAGCAACAGAAAAATCAAATATATGTATGTTATAATTAAATTCTACTGGTATATTTGTTACTGGTGATTTGAGGAAACAAGATAAAGTCTTAATGACAGATTTAATGTCTGCTATCACTTTTGCTGAAGTGGAAAATATGGGTATTGGTACATATGGATGTGATTACTCTCATAGTTTTATTAGTCTTTTATTTAGTATCATTGTTTGAATTACGAACTGTGATTTTATTCTATCCATATTCTTTGTAGTTCTTTTCATTATCCTTCTGTGTCTATGTCTGGCCTGTTCTTGCTTTGAAATGCTGCCAGAATTACTGATTTAGGTTTTAGCTCAAAGTTACTTACGAAAAACTGTACTATACTCTAGATATAAACTATACTATACTCTAGATATAAACTGTACTATACTCTAGATATAAACTGTACTATACTATAGATATAAAATCAATCTATAGCAATATCTTTGATACAAATATTAATTTGTTAAGTTTAGGAAGAGGCTGTATTTATCAATGAGATGCATGGAGAGAAAAATGAGTTGGAATTAAAAGTGCAAAGTGATAAATACACCGGCCAATCAGCTCCTAACTGTTAATTTACATATTGGAGCTGATTGGCTGGTGCTTTTATCACCTTGCATTTATCACTGGTTTATCACTTCCTTATGCCTTCTACAGGTTAATACATCTGCCCCTAAAGGGGGGTACACACGGAGCGATAATCTAAGCAATCTGACTAGATTGCTTAGATTTTCAGCAACATCGCTCCGTATGTAGCCCCCTCAGCGATAGTGATGCGCGGCCCCACACATCGCTATCGCTGCTGCTAGATTGGCCTGCATGCAGGCCAATCTATCGGGTCACTCACTTCACCCGCTGGGTGAAATGAGCGCCCCCCCCCCCCCCCGTCTCCCCCCGCACGCTCAGCACAGATCGCGCTGTGCTGAGCGCCGGGAGAGATGTGTGCTGAGCGGTTCGCTCAGCACACATCTCTCCCAAATCGGGCCGTGAGTACTGGCCTTAAGTTCTTTATTGTATCTTGTTTTCTTTAACTTGCTAATCTTAACTAAAAGTTAACCTAAATGTAGCAGCAAACTATTTTATAAGGGTGCTATTGCAGGGGATACTAAACCAACATTTAGATTAGATTACCACCTTGAAGATCCTATTAATGAAGGTAAGTGCCCCCATTACACATGTAGAAACACTAGTTTTTGTATGTTCGAAGCTGCAGCCCATTCATGATTAGTGACCTGATATGGCTAGCACATGTTCATAGCGCTCCAAAAAGTGAAAGTTTTCAGAGTTTGGTTGTCGGAACTTACATCATTTTCAGATGCCACTAGTTCCTGGAGCCCCTCTGCTTTTTATTGCTGCGAAAACATGTTTCACACAGTTACATCATTACTACCAGAATTCATTGTAGTGGGCAATCTCTGGCAAAGTACAGTGAAATAAATGTACCCCCTCTTCAGGACAACTGTACTAATCCACTTTCTGCTGCGGGGTACACTGGGCTCCACAAGTCTGGACAATGGGGTGTAGAGTAGGATCTTGATCCGAGGCACCAACAGGCTCAAAGCTTTGACCTTCTTCCCAAGATGCATAGCGCCGCCTCCTATATCACCCCGCCTCCCAGCACAGGAGCTCAGTTTGTCAGTTGGTGCTGCAGTAATCAGGCACTTAACAGAGGGGCTGCTCCAAGCAGCCATGAGAAAAGCTTTTTATGAGGTAAAAAGTGAAGACTTCAAGGGCAACAGCGGTGGTAAATGTCTTGTGATATTCACTGCTGGAGCTCCAGCTCTCCCCAGCGGCGCTGTACACTCCTGAGCCCTGGTTGCCGGGTACCTACAGCGGAGGCTCCGGTTTACTTCACGTTAGGCACACACGGCTAGGGCTCTCCAGGATCGCGAGCCGCGCTTCGGGAGGTGGTAAGTGTGTCCCGCTCGCGGGACCCGGTCTTTATCGCGATCCGGCGTGGTCAGTGGGAGGCGGGCCGCGCGCGCTGGCGGTGGACACTGTGGCAGTACAGGCGATCCCACTAGATCACCAGGGCATGGGCGCAGGTCAGGTTTTCTCTTAAAACCGATTTTAATATCGCCCACAGTACCCGGTGGTTTTGCCAGCAAGGGGGATAAGGCTTAGACCTGAAGCCCCTCCCCCAGCCCCAGGGCGCCATTTCTAGCAAGTGGTCCCGCCCTGGAGCTGCATCTCTGTCTTTCCTCACTCCCTGTCAGTGTCTGCGGCGCCATTACTCCTCAGTTCACTGTTCCTGGGACTGCTTGGGCAAAGCCTCCGATGTAAAGCCGCCTGGTTGTCAGCGCTGTGCCTTTACATGACACTTAAGTATTCTACCTGCCTTTTTAGTCAGTGTTAGTAAGAAAGAGTGCATTTAGTCAGGGGTTTATAGTACAATTACCCTGTGATATACATCCAGTTTCTTACTGTGTAGTGTTATATCTATTGAATATATAGCTGTGTAAGCTAGTCCAGTGCAGTATTTTTGTCTGTAATAACCTCTGCCTTGTACAAACTGTGACTATTTGTGTGTGCATTGATAGCTGAGTGGTGTCCATCTCGTGTCTTTCACTCAACTTGCTATCCCTATATTCTATAACCTGAGGGAGCTTGGTGCGTCAGGTGTTATTTAATATAGGATTTTCACAAAGATATACTGTATTACGTATTTTTCTCTGTGATTTAGTCACCATATCTCTCCTTTATCTCTGCTGGTGCTGACTACACTGCAGGGGTTTGGGTTTAGGGATATAGTGCTGCTAATAATTGTACTGTGTTACCTCATACTGCAAGTTATATCATGTCTGCTTCTGAAGGTAACGATTCTGGGGCGGAACACACTGCTGGTGTTGCTGAAGCCACACGAACATATGGGGAGAATATAGCAGCTGTGGGCTCTGGTTCTCAGGGCTCCTTGCCCCCCAGTGGGACTGTGGCAACGGAGGCATATACTGACCCTCCGTGGGCCGCTTTTTCCACGCTTCTGCATATGCTAGTTCATAAACTAACACCCCCTATGGGACCCCCAATGCCGGTACAACCGCATGTGGTCCCTGCAGCTAACCCGCCGTGGGCGGACGATTTATCTGCTCAATTAAAGAAGTTGAACCAGTCCCTGACTACTAAAAAGTCTGACCAACGCTCGCCTAAGTCCAAGAGGTCCTCTAAGCGAGCGCTCGTCTCCTCACAATCCACTGCTGTCACTGACACCTCGTCTGATGAAGACAGCACATACACTGACCCCACAGGTTCTGACTTAGATACGGCTGATGGGGAGGGTAGTTCACATGTGGATGTTCCTGATCTTTTGGAGGCTATTAAGTTAATTCTGCAGATTACGGATGATCCTGAGCCATCCGTTCCTCCTAAGAAACCAGATAGGCTCAAGCATCAGAAGGTGATTAAACAAGTTTTACCTCACTCTGACCACCTAGTGGATATACATCAGGAACCCTGGCAAAGCCCGGGTACGAAGTTTATGCCTCAAAAGAAGATGCTGGCTTGCTATCCCCTCGCGCCAGAGCTGTTTAAGAATTGGGAAACGCCTCCTCCAGTAGACTCACATGTGGCTAGGATGGTGGTTTCCTCAGCTCTACCTGTCACTACCGTCACGTCTCTAAAAGAGCCTACGGATAAACGTGTCGAGGGTTGTCTAAAAGCGATTTACACCCTCACGGGTGCTGCACAAAGGCCCACTATTGCAGCTTTGCAGCTACATGGGCGGCAGAGGCTATTGAAGCATGGGCCTTGGTGTTAGAAGCTGAAATCTCCTCTGACCATGCTAGACAATGCTTGTCATATATTGTCACAGCTTAGTGCTATATTAAAGAGGCGGCTTCTGATGCCGGTATCCTAGCAGCCAAGGCCTCTGCTACGTCAGTCCTGGCTCGCAGGATATTGTGGCTGAGATCCTGGTCTGTGGATCTGGACTCTAGAAAAACCCTGGAGGTACTCCCTTTCAAGGGGGATATTCTGTTTGGGGAGGACTTAAATAAGATTGTGGCTGACTTGGCTACTGCCAAAACTGCCTGTCTGCCTAATACAGCTCCTTCTGTGTCGAAGGCCAAAGGCAGGTCCTTTCGCCCCTTTCATCCTTCAGGTAAAGCAAAAGGTCAGGCGTACCATAAGCAGGCCCGCACTTCCAAACCTGGTAAGCCGAAGCCCAAAAGAGCCTGGGCTGCCCGTCAGCCAGCAGCCAAGACCGATAAGCCTGCCGCATGACGGGGCAGACCTCCCCCTGGGGGATACCAGGGTGGGGGGCCGGCTTCTAGGGTATACCCAGGAATGGTTGAAGACCACTTCAGATGCCTGGGTACGGGAAGTCGTCACTCGAGGTTACGCCATAGCCTTCAAAAACCGACCCCCTCATCGATTTTGCCAGACAGACGTCCCGGCGGACCAGACAAAGGCAAACACTCTGCATTCGGTGGTACAGACCCTCCTGGATACAGGAGTCGTAGTACAGGTGCCTCTTTCTCGGAGAACTGACGGGAAACAAGAACATAGTCATTAAGCCGGCAGATAAGGGAGGGGGGGTTGTGATCCTGGATAAAAGTGATTACATAGAGGAGTCCCTTAGAATACTGGGTGACACGGACACATACGAGACTTTAAAACAAGACCCCACAATAAAATACAAGAAAACTTTAGAACACTTACTCACGCAAGGACTGGAAAAAGGAATACTGACCAAGAAGGAACATGGATTTCTAGACACCACAAATCCCATCATACCAGTTTTTTTACTACCTACCCAAGATACACAAAAATCAAACAAAACCACCGGGCCGCCCAATAATATCTAGGATAGGATCACTCACGTCCAACTTGTCACAATACATCGATACTTTCTTACAGCCATATGTACAGACACAGAAATCATACATCAGGGACACCACAGACATCATCAAAACACTTGATAACATGACATGGTCAGAAGACTTTTGGATATGCACTAGCGATGTGACATCGTTATATACGGTAATAGACCAATCACAAGGATTAGATTCATTAGAGTACTTTCTTGAGAAGGATCTGACCTTAGAAAAAACACAGACCACCTTCATTTCAGGTTGTGTCATATTTATCTTGCAACACAACTATTTTTGGTTTGAGGAGACATTCTACAGACAGACCACCAGCACCGCTATGGGGACTAGGTTCGCGCCAAGTTATGCTAATCTCTTCATGAATAGGTGGGAGGATGAGTACATCTGGAGTGGGCATGACTTTGGGGCGAACCTGGTCCTATGGCGACGGTATATAGATGATGTAATTTTCATATGGCAGGGTACTGAGGAGCGACTACAAGATTTTTTGAAATACATCAACGCCAATAACAATAACTTGATATTTACAACTGATTACAGCCAGACCACAGTTAACTTACTAGATATTACCATCTTCATAGAAGGAACAACTGTTCACACTAAATCTTTCCAAAAAAGCATGGATGTCAATAGCTACATTCTCACCACCAGTGGACACCACCCCAACTGGCTACGTAGTGTACCATCAGGCCAATTTAAAAGAATCAGGAGGAACTGTACAAAAATAGAAGACTACCAGACTCAGGCCAATGAAATGAAAACACAGTTTCTGAACAAAGGCTACAAGGAAGAAACACTAGATAGAGAACTACATGAAATTGAGAAACTAGAAAGAGGAACACTTTTGACATACAAAAACAAAAGTAAAAAGGAACAGACGAAAGATTGGAAAGTCACATTTCAGACTCAATACAGCAGTAAGAATAGGAAACTTGAAAAGATCATCCAAAACCACTGGCACATCCTTTTAGAAGATGAGTCACTAGGGGACATATTACCAGAGAAACGAGGGTGATATATAGGAAGGTGCCGGACCTTAAATCCAGAATAACACACAGTCATCTAAACAAGAGAGAAACATTACAGACCACTATATCAGGAAACAATCTCAGCAAAGGTTTCTTTTACTGTAATTCTTGCCAATACTGTAAATCGAACCATGTCTCAACTAAAGGTATCGTAAGCTTTCAATCAAATAGGACACAGGAGTCATTCGACATCCAAGAACACATATCCTGTCAATCTAAGGGTGTCATTTACCTGATTGAATGCCCCTGTCACTTGCAGTATATAGGGAGGACAGTAAGGCCACTAAAAACAAGAATTTTAGAACATATAAGGAATATAAAGAAAGGTCTAGAAACTCACAGCCTCTCAAATCATTTCAGAGAGAAACATGGACAGAACCCAGAAGGGATGAAAGTTATAGGTATTAAAATGCTAAAACAAAACTGGAGAGGGGGGATTTCACGAGGACGATTAATAAGGAAGAGTTGAAATGGATGTTTACATTAAAAACCTTAAGACCTCACGGGCTAAACCTAGACAATGAGGTAAGAGCAGTAATCACAGGCAAGTGACCAGCAACTAAAAATAAAAATATTTAGGGAAAGCAATCGAGACAGGACACTCATTGGACTTTAGAGTCCTACTAGCTCACCCCCTCAGCGGCAAAAGGGAATGTATGTGTGCGTGCAGCTGTCTACATAGACGCATATGTGCATGACATACAAACTAACCTAATTATTTCTGAAGAAATCATTTCTTTGTAATTATTGATTAATAACCAGACCACGACGAATGACTGTCATGAAGTTAATGTACAGCACTGCAATAAGTGGCATGATTTTCATAGTTCCCATTCATCTGTTTACGAATACAACACACAAAGGAATGAGAGGGTTAAAACCCATTTATTCTATTTTATTTTATTTCATTTTATTCCCATTTGTTTTTCTTTAGCACACCTCCTTTCCCCACCCCTACCCTCCCCCTTTCCAATTATGCAGCAAACCAATCCAGGCCACTCCCGCTGTATGTGGGCATAAATAGCCCACATCCAAGATGGCGGACAAGGACTCCCTGACGAAGGCCAACACTGGCCGATACGCGTTGGAGAACATAAGCATAAAATAAATTCACAATATACTTCTAAATTGAACAACAGAGCGAGTGATTCGAGACCCGGAGGAGGAAGGACGAGAGAGGAAAGAGACGGGACCCAGTGAGATCTCAGCCTGGTCACGTGGTCGGACCAACCCGGAAGTGCGGGAGGACGCCGGGCGCAGCAGCAACTACGGAGCAGACCGCTGGCGGAGGAACAGGAGACGGAGCAGAAGCTAGAAGGTAAGGGACTCTGTAGGAGAGGAGAAGGCGCGGCGGACAGCCTAAGCAGGGCTAGAAGCAGTCCCTACCTCCCTCTCCAAGACTCACGATCGATCCCCTTCTGCCCGGGACACCGCGCTGCGCTCATTAGAGCGACATCGGGGTGGTTCAGGGCGTAGAGGGGTACGGTCTGTCCGGAGTCCTTATTAATAACAGCACCAGCCCTACCCTGACCCCTTACCGCCAGCGGCAACTCGGGGGTACCCCTTGTTTCTTTCTTTTTTTGGATCCCACCTGTACCAAATACATTTTACAGTTTAACTACCAGCTCTGGACATTTTTTCATTCAAGCTAGATTCCACTCAGAGGTGGGACGCCACCTTTTCTGAAGTGTAACATCAGTACCCATATTCTTACCTTTGTTCACCCAAGAACTTTATCACTGCTTTATTTATAGCAGTGGAACCCGCCCCCCCCCCCCCCCTTTCTACCCCCCTCTCCCCATATCCTACAGCATTAGATATTTCATTGTATTTACACAAAAATAAAAAACAGGATCTCATTTCAACAATATTGTTTATTGTCAGTATCTATACCATAGCTTTCATTTGTCAGCAACACTATTTTACTGAATGCACAATCTATTAGGAAAGAGACCAGTACACAATTCTTTTCAGGCATAATCCTTGTCAGGCGCACCTGTAAAAACCCATTAATAATCTTGTTTATGCGAAGTTTTTTGGAGGTACTTCATTTACAGGTTGCAGCCCACACGAAATATCCGTACACACGAGCGCCATTTATCCGACTTGTATACAAGACCGATAAGCCTGCCGCATGACGGGGCGGGCCTCCCCCTGGGGGATCCCAGGGTGGGGGGCCAGCTTCTAGGGTATACCCAGGAATGGTTGAAGACCACTTCAGATGCCTGGGTACGGGAAGTCGTCACTCGAGGTTACGCCATAGCCTTCAAAAACCGACCCCCTCATCGATTTTGCCAGACAGACGTCCCGTCGGACCAGACAAAGGCAAACACTCTGCATTCGGTGGTACAGACCCTCCTGGATACAGGAGTCGTAGTACAGGTGCCTCTTTCTCAGAGGGGCCGGGGGTACTATTCTCCGCTGTTTCTAGTCCCAAAACCGAATGGGTCCTCCCGGCCCATTCTCAACCTCAAGGCACTGAACAAATTTGTGAAGGTTTCCAAGTTCCGTATGGAAACCCTTCGCTCTATAGTTCTGGCCTTGGAACCTGGGGACTATATGGTCTCCCTGGACATACAGGATGCTTACCTGCATATTCCTATAGCAGTGTCCCATCAACAATATCTGAGGTTCGCTATTGGCAACCTCCATTACCAGTTTCGGGCGTTACCTTTTGGTTTAACAACGGCTCCGCGAGTCTTCACCAAAGTTATGGCGGTGATGACGGTGGTACTCCGCCGTCAAGGGGTCAGGATACTGCCGTATCTGGACGACTTGTTAATCCTGGCAAATTCCCCAGATCTTCTCCTGCGTCATCTGGATATGACGGTCCGGTTTCTACAAGCCCACGGGTGGCTCATCAACTGGAAGAAATCCTCCCTGGTCCCTGCTCAGAGCATGGAGCATCTGGGAGCGCTGTTGGACACTCACAACCTGAGGTTGTTCTTGTCTCAGGAGAAAGTCCTGAAACTTCAGGACAGGATTCGTTGCTTCCTTTCTCGTCCTCAAGTGTCAATACATTCGTCAATGCAGGTGCTGGGCCTCATGGTGTCCGCATTCGACATGGTGGAGTATGCTCAATTCCATTCTCGCCCCCTCTAGAAGCTGATTCTAGCCAAGTGGGACGGCCTGCCTCACCGGATCAGGTCTCATATGATCTCTTTGACTCCGGAGGTCCGTCTGTCGCTGCTCTGGTGGCTCCAGGACCGACAATTGTGCAGAGGCCGTCCCATCTGGATATCCAGCTGGGTCCTGTTGACGACAGATGCCAGTCTAAGAGGTTGGGGCGCGGTGCTGGAGCAGCACTCCTTGCAGGGTCGGTGGACCAAGGAGGAATCTCTCCTCTCGATCAACATTGCAGGCGGTATTCAATGCGTTGAACCTAGCCCAGCATTTGATTCAGGACCGTCCTGTTCAAGTACAGTCGGACAACGCCACCACAGTGGCTTACATAAATCATCAAGGCGGCACTCGAAGCCATTTGGAAATGAAGGAAGCCTCACGGATTCTACGTTGAGCAGAACGCCATCTACCGGCAATATCGGCAATATTCATTCCGGGAGTCCTGAATTGGGAAGCGGACTTTCTCAGTCGTCAGTACGTGCATGCCAGCGAGTGGGGCCTCCATCCAGAAGTGTTTCAACTCCTCGTGGAAAGGTGGGGTCTTCCAGATGTGGATCTGATGGCGTCTCGACACAATCACAAGGTTCCGGTCTTCGGAGCAAGGACAAGGGATCCTCAAGCAGCATTCGTGGATGCGCTGGCAGTGCCGTGGAGGTTTCGGCTGCCGTACATGTTCCCTCCGGTGTCACTCCTGCCCAGGGTAATTCGGAAGTTCAAGCAAGAAAAAGGAAATCTGCTTCTCATAGCTCCGGCGTGGCCCAGACGGCACTGGTTCTCAGACCTGCAAGGCCTATCGTCAGAGCGTCCACTTCTACTTCCACAACGCCCAGACCTCCTCGTTCAGGGCCCCTGTGTCTACCAGGACCTAGCCCGGCTGTCTTTGACGGCGTGGCTCTTGAAGCTTCCGTCTTAAGAGCTAAGGGTTTTTCTGAAGAGGTCATTAAAACTATGTTGTGGGCCCGGAAACCGGCCTCTGCTCGGATTTACCATCGGGTCTGGCATTCCTACTTTGTTTGGTGCGCATCTAACCATTATGACGCTTCCAAGTTTAGTACAGCCAAACTTTTGGCTTTTCTACAGCAGGGCCTAGATTCAGGCCTGCGTCTGGCCTCCCTCAAGGTTCATATTTCTGCCTTGTCGGTGTGGTTTCAGAGAAAAATTGCGACTTTACCTGATGTTCATACTTTCACTCAGGGTGTGTTGCGTATCCAACCTCCCTATTTCCCGCCTGTGGCTCCTTGGGACTTGTCGGTGGTTTTGGAGGCATTGCAGGAGCCTCCATTTGAACCTCTTGGTTCAGCTGACCTTAAGTGGCTTTCGCTTAAGGTGGTGTTCTTGCTGGCTATTGCTTCTGCTAGAAGAGTATCGGATTTGGATGCCTTGTCCTGTAGTTCCCCATATCTGATATTTCACCGTGACCGGGCGGTTCTTAGGACTCATCCCGGATATTTACCTAAGGTGGTTTCTTCGTTCCACCTTAATCAGGAGATTGTGGTTCCAGCTTTTGTCTCTCCTGATTTGTCTCCCAAAGAGCGGTCTTTGGATGTGGTACGGGCTCTCCGTATCTATGTGAAGGGAACTGCTTCTATTCGAAAGTCTGATTCTCTCTTTGTTTTGTTTGGATTTCACAAACGTGGCTCGCCCGCTCACAAGCAGACCCTGGCCAGGTGGATTAGAATGGTGATTGCGCATGCTTATGTGAAGGCTGGTCTGTCAGCGCCTGTTCACATTATGGCCCATTCTACTCGGTCTGTTGGACCTTCTTGGGCGGCCCAACGTGGTGCGACCCTTGATCAATTGTGCAAGGCGGCTAGGTTGTTCTCCGGGAACACGTTCATAAGGTTCTATGCCTTCGATACTGCCGCTTCCCAGGATGCTTCCTTTGGACGCCGGGTTCTTGTGCCCGCTACAGTGCGTCCCCTCCCATAAGGAACTGCTTTAGGACATCCCCATTGTCCAGACTTGTGGAGCCCAGTGTACCCCGCAGCAGAAAACGAGTTTTATGGTAAGATCTTACCCTTGTTAAAACTCTTTCTGCGAGGTACACTGGGCTCCACAAGGCGCCCACCCTGACGCACTTTGCTTCTTTTGGTTGATATGGCATTTGCCGCTGACACTTCTCTTGTCGTGAGAGTGTGGTGTATGTGGCTACTAACCGTTGTCGTCTCTTTTCCTGCTACTGCATTGGGCTGGTTAACTAAACTGAGCTCCTGTGCTGGGAGGCGGGGTGATATAGGAGGCGGCGCTGTGCATTCTGGGAACAGTCAAAGCTTTGAGCCTGTTGGTGCCTCGGATCAAGATCCTACTCTACACCCCATTGTCCAGACTTGTGGAGCCCAGTGTACCTCGCAGAAAGAGTTTTAACAAGGGTAAATTCTTACCATAAAACTCATTTTTAGCTGCTTTACTGTAAATCACCTGTTACCTACTTGCATAATGTGTGCGCTGACATCATCAACAGTGGGTGCGGAGACGGCACTTGGAGATTTGATCATCTCCACGCTGCCTTCTTCATACTGTGAACGGGTCCTGGATCGCATCGACCCGGATTACCCATTCACACTGCATCTGACCCGATATAATAATCCTGCTTTATTCCCGGGTTGAAATACCGGGTCAGGCGAACCATGAATTAGAGACTTACCTCTTTCACACCGCACATCGACCCACGTCATCCTGGCAATATACCAGGTTATTTGTTCGTGTGGAAGGGGTATAACTTGCACAGCATTCCAATCTATTTGGCTTGTTTCAAGACTCTCCTACATAAGATTATCACTGCTGTTGTAGTGTCAGTTCTGGTGACAGTGGCAATGTAGAGCGGTTTTCCTACTACTGCTTTTCTGCATTAGGAAAGTAGACGGGATCCGTGGTGGTGCTCTGCTCTTCCAGGAAGTTTTTAAATAAGATGAAGTACTATTTTCAAGCAAAATTATTACTATATAGAAACAAAAAAATCCCAACGCGCTGTCAAAAGTGGCCAGAAAAAGGGGGTGTCAGCCCCAAAGAATGTACAATATATATTAGATTAGAACCGGTGCTAGGTTGCTTAACTAAAATAATCACTTAAGATGGATGAGATAAAAAATTTTTAAATTATATAGAATTGTATAAAAACTATCAAAATAGACATATATTAAAACACACAAATCTGAGAGTCATCTAGAAAAAATTGGACAGTTCTGTCACATAGGTATTATCCACAACTTAGATCCTGGACTTAATTGTAATAGATTTTCTCATACGTCCTAGAGGATGCTGGGGTCCACTTCAGTACCATGGGGAATAGATGGTTCCACAGGAGCCATGGGCACTTTAAGACTTTTCAAGGGTGTGAAGTGGCTCGTCCCTCTATGCCCCTCCTCCAGACCTCAGTTTAGAAAATGTGCCCAGGCAGACTGGATGCACTCCAGGGGAGCTCTACTGAGTTTCTCTGAAAGACTTTATGTTAGGTTTTTTATTTTCAGGGAGTACTGCTGGCAACAGTCTCCCTGCTTTGTGGGACTTAGGGGGCAGAAGTAGGAACCAACTTCCTGAATAGTTCCATGGCTCTGCTTCTGGCTGACAGGAAATTAGCTCCTGAAGGGTACTGAATGCTAGCTGCGGCTATGTGCTCCCTCCCACAGCCTGCCGTCACCCCCCTTACAGAGCCAGAAGTCAGAAGACAGGTGAGTGTATAAGAAGAAGGATCTTCATCGTGACGGCTGAAAGGTACCGCGCAGCGGGTGGGAACGCTGTGCGCCATGCTACCCGGTAACACAGGCACAGCAGGGTGCGGGGGGTGGGCGCCCTGGGCAGCTTGAAAACTACTCAAATCTGGCAGATACAGGGACATAAGTTGCTGAGGCACTGTACTACCCCCGCCAGTATAAATATTAGTATTGAAAGATCTGAGGGAAAACGCGCCATTACGGGGGCGTGGCTTCCTCCTCAGGCAGCCAGCACACTGCTCAGTGCCATTTTCTCTCCTACCAAGCTGCAGAGAAGAACGCTGGTACTTCTCCACTTCTGAACCAAGTATCAGGGTGCAATGACGGTGTAATTTGGTGCTATAGTGTGACATTATCATTATAAAAGCGCTACAGGTCTGTGGGCATTTTGTGTTTCACAGAATATTTATCACTGGTGCTGGGTTGTGAACTGGCAAATCCTATCTGTGACAAAACAAGATTTATCCTGCACCAGACTAGATATAATTGGTTGATTCAATAAACAAAAAACCAACTGAGCAGAAGAACCAATTGAGCCCCCATGGGCAGCTAATCTAACGTTGGAGGTGCTCCTAGGAATTATGTACCTGATACACATTAATTTAGTGGATGTGGAAGAGCCCACATCTCACCAAAAGAAAAGAAATTCCTTTGTTTGGAGCACTCTTTTAAGTAATCTATGTGAATGAAAAATTGAATTTATTAACACTTAACTTTTATTATTCCTTACTTGACTAAAATTTGAAAGGGGTATAGTATATACATCAATAAATAGATCCCTTTATAAACAGTGGTAAAATATAAATGAGAGCAATTACAGTAATTTATTATATAATAATGTAATTGCTCAAATAGAAAGAATTAATTAACAATGATAGTAATCTATCAGACCATTCAGGTAAGCAGCAGTAGTGATATTTTATACTCTCATATAGTCAGAGGATTCATGACCATTCAGATATCACAAGTTAGTTCAGACTAATTATATGCGTCTGAGTTTCACCAAGCGGTATAAATAATTCTGAGTGAATTCATTGGATCAGCTTCTCCCCACACCTCAATCAAGTTTGTACACAAAAGGACTGATCCTTTATCATAGAGCAGAAATGCTATCCATAGTTGTGTTTAGAAAGTAAAAAGTAAAAGATAACATTTTGACTTCCTGATATATATTGTATCACAAATACATGGAGCAGATATTAGATGCATGAATGGCCACCTTATATTGGGGCCACATTCCAGTCCCTGTGTAACAAAATCATGTGAATCAATAAACATTCAAAACCATTTTAGATGAAAGGGGTGTGCATTACAAATCCTGTAAAAAATGATCCATAATCTGGAAGTACATTGCTTCATAGACAATAATTGTGTTATAGTATAACAAATAAGGAGGGGAGGGGGAAGAAAAAGAGAGAGAGAGAGAAAGAGAGAGAGAGAAAACGAACAAAACAGAAGGTAGACACTCTAGTCAACTGATCCCATCTGCTGTCTGACCTCATCCAAGAGCGGAGGAAAGATGAGAGTGGGGCCGTCGACTGTGCCGTGGAAATAAGAAAACAGGCACACTGGCTAAAGACCCCGTCGTGGTGTTAGATAGGCCCTGATGCTAACGAGCCTTGCAGGGTCTAAATGCGCCACTTGAGCCCGAGCCAGGGGCCGAAATGAAGAGAAAAGAAAAGAGAAAAGAGAAAAAAAGTAATAAATAAGTAAGGAATTAAATTAACCAATTGTGCTCTCAACAGAAATTATGAGTGATAAGATCAATATATCTCTTTTTGTTCTTTAAAGCAGGGTTTTAAATTTGAACTGCAAATCCTCATGTCCAAATTGCTCCTAAATTAGTAAGGCTGATATCAATATCTATCCTTGTGAGCACGGGCTGATTGGTATCTCTGATATTAGTATAAACGCCTTGGTTGCACCTTGCTAATTGCCATATTTTTCAAAGAGGTGTGTACCTATTATAGGAAAAACCATACATAGGAAATACCTGACAATATTGGCTGAAAAAAAGGGATAGTAGGCACTCCAGTTCACTAATCCCATCTGCTGTCTGGCCTCATCAAATAGAGCGGAGGACAGATGAGAGTGGGATCGTGGGCTGTGCCATGAAAAGAAGAAAAACGGAGGGTACCTTGATAACCCGTATGTGGTGTTAGGCGGGCCCTGATGCTAATTAGCCTTGCAGGGTCCGGATGCGCCGCCGGATACCAAATGTCCGTCCGTGAAAAAAGCAGAGGGAGAAGACAGGGAATATGGGGAGTACCGGATCGTTGTCTCTGAGGCGTGATTCACTGTACCTCACCGCTGCTGGCGGCGGTCCGTGAAACCCAGCCGCTTGATCGTTAGGAGCTACTGCTGCTGGTCACGGTTTCCCCGCTGCCAGCCTCGGTCAGTTGATCCAAACCGCTTGATTAATGACAGCTGCTGCCGCTGATCACGGCTCCCCCTGCAGTGAGGAGACCGTGCATAGGGCCGTGATTAGGACGTACGTTTCACCACCTGGGCTTGCTCACCTAGCAGCCTCTGCTGGGGCAGGCTGCTAGGTGAGCAAGCCCAGGTGGTGAAACGTACGTCCTAATCACGGCCCTATGCATGGTCTCCTCACTGCAGGGGGAGCCGTGATCAGCGGCAGCAGCTTTCATTAATCAAGCGGTTTGGATCAACTGACCGAGGCTGGCAGCGGGGAAACCGTGACCAGCAGCAGTAGCTCCTAACGATCAAGCGGCTGGGTTTCACGGACCGCCGCCAGCAGCGGTGAGGTACAGTGAATCACGCCTCAGAGACAACGATCCGGTACTCTCCATATTCCCTGTCTTCTCCCTCTGCTTTTTTCACGGACGGACATTTGGTATCCGGCGGCGCATCCGGACCCTGCAAGGCTAATTAGCATCAGGGCCCGCCTAACACCACATACGGGTTATCAAGATACCCTCCGTTTTTCTTCTTTTCATGGCACAGCCCACGATCCCACTCTCATCTGTCCTCCGCTCTATTTGATGAGGCCAGACAGCAGATGGGATTAGTGAACTGGAGTGCCTACTATCCCTTTTTTTCAGCCAATATTGTCAGGTATTTCCTATGTATGGTTTTTCCTATAATAGGTACACACCTCTTTGAAAAATATGGCAATTAGCAAGGTGCAACCAAGGCGTTTATACTAATATCAGAGATACCAATCAGCCCGTGCTCACAAGGATAGATATTGATATCAGCCTTACTAATTTAGGAGCAATTTGGACATGAGGATTTGCAGTTCAAATTTAAAACCCTGCTTTAAAGAACAAAAAGAGATATATTGATCTTATCACTCATAATTTCTGTTGAGAGCACAATTGGTTAATTTAATTCCTTACTTATTTATTACTTTTTTTCTCTTTTCTCTTTTCTTTTCTCTTCATTTCGGCCCCTGGCTCGGGCTCAAGTGGCGCATTTAGACCCTGCAAGGCTCGTTAGCATCAGGGCCTATCTAACACCACGACGGGGTCTTTAGCCAGTGTGCCTGTTTTCTTATTTCCACGGCACAGTCGACGGCCCCACTCTCATCTTTCCTCCGCTCTTGGATGAGGTCAGACAGCAGATGGGATCAGTTGACTAGAGTGTCTACCTTCTGTTTTGTTCGTTTTCTCTCTCTCTCTTTCTCTCTCTCTCTCTTTTTCTTCCCCCTCCCCTCCTTATTTGTTATACCATAACACAATTATTGTCTATGAAGCAATGTACTTCCAGATTATGGATCATTTTTTACAGGATTTGTAATGCACACCCCTTTCATCTAAAATGGTTTTGAATGTTTATTGATTCACATGATTTTGTTACACAGGGACTGGAATGTGGCCCCAATATAAGGTGGCCATTCATGCATCTAATATCTGCTCCATGTATTTGTGATACAATATATATCAGGAAGTCAAAATGTTATCTTTTACTTTTTACTTTCTAAACACAACTATGGATAGCATTTCTGCTCTATGATAAAGGATCAGTCCTTTTGTGTACAAACTTGATTGAGGTGTGGGGAGAAGCTGATCCAATGAATTCACTCAGAATTATTTATACCGCTTGGTGAAACTCAGACGCATATAATTAGTCTGAACTAACTTGTGATATCTGAATGGTCATGAATCCTCTGACTATATGAGAGTATAAAATATCACTACTGCTGCTTACCTGAATGGTCTGATAGATTACTATCATTGTTAATTAATTCTTTCTATTTGAGCAATTACATTATTATATAATAAATTACTGTAATTGCTCTCATTTATATTTTACCACTGTTTATAAAGGGATCTATTTATTGATGTATATACTATACCCCTTTCAAATTTTAAATCCTATCTGTGTCCTTCTGACAGATTTTACTGTGGGTCTGTCCCCTATAAGTCCCGGAGTGTCTGTGGTGTGGTTGTGCACATGTGTGACATGTCTGAGGCAGGGAGCTCTTCCCCTGAGGGAGCCATTTTAGGGACACAGAGTTGTAATGTGGTGGTGCTGCCGGCACACCGCGAGCCTGAATGGGTGAAAGAATTATGTGATAGTGTGAATCATATCAGTAAGAGATTGGATAAGTCTGAGTCTCATGCAGAAAATTGGAGAAAATCAGTGGAGGATGTGATTTTTCATAGTTCTGCTTTTTCGTCCATAGGTGACCCCTCTAGGTCACATAAAAGACCATTTTCACAGATAGTACAAACTGATACGAACAGGGACTCTGATTCCTGTGTCGACACTAGTGATTCCAGGGAAATAGATCCTAAATTGGCAAAAAGCATTCAATACATGATTGTTGCTATAAAGGAGGTCTTGGAAGTTACGGAAGTCCCTCCTGTACCTAAGGAGAAGGCTTATTTTTATAAAGAAAAGAAAATGAATGTAACTTTCCCTCCTTCTCACGAGCTGAACACTCTTTTTGAGGGAGTTTGGGCAAACCCTGAAAAGAAATTTCAGATTCCCAAAAGGATTCAGGTTGCTTATCCTTTCCCGGCAGAGGACAGGAAAAGGTGGGAGTCACCCCCAGTTTTAGACAGTGCCCTGTCACGGTTAACAAAAAAGGTGATTCTCCCTGCACCTGGAACGGCTTCACTAAAGGAGCTGGCAGACCGCAAGTTGGAGACTACGTTAAAATCTATTTATGTGGCCAATGGTACGCTGCTCAGGCCCACTATTGCTTGCGCATGGGTGAGTAGTGCTATCAAAAAATGGTCAGGTAACTTGTCATCTGAAATTGACAAGATAGATAGAGACGAGATACTCCTAAAGTTAGGTCATATCAAAGACGCTGCTGCATACATGCTAGATAGTTGGGCTCTTGGGTTCAAAAGCCGCTACCATGGCAGTATTGGCTCGGAGGGCATTGTGGATTCGCCAGTGGAATGCTGACGCAGATTCCAAAAGAAATATGGAGGCTCTCCCGTATAAAAGTGAGGCCTTGTTTGGAGATGGTCTGGATGCGTTGGTCTCTGCGGCTACCGCAGGTAAGTCGACATTCTTGCCTTAAGCTCCTGCACCGGCGAAAAAGACACATCACTCTCAGATGCAGTCCTTTCGGCCCAACAAATACAAAAAAGACCTAAGGTTCCCCCTTCTTTGCAGGTAGAGGGAGGGGAAGAGGGAAAAAGTCCACAGCGTCTCCAGGATCGCAGGAGCAGAAGTCCACCCCTGCTTCTGCCAAATCTGCAGCATGACGCTGGGGCTCCCTTGCGGGAGTCCGCTTAGGTGGGAGCACGTCTGAACTCAATCAGGCCTGGACCCATGGGTCTTGCAAATAGTGTCCCATGGTTACAAGCTGGAGTTTCAAGACGTCCCCCCATGCCGATTTTTCAAATCGACCTTGCCAGATTCTCTTTCAGACAGAGAAGTAGTAATGGCTGCAATTCAAAAATTATGCCAGGATCAAGTCATTGTCCTGGTACCCTTGTCACAGCAGGAAGAAGGTTTATATTCAAGCCTCTTCGGAGTTCCGAAGCCGGACGGCTCGGTCAGACCAATTTTAAACCTGAAATCTCGGAATCTCTACCTGGAAAGGTTCAAGTTCAAGATGGAATCTCTGAGGGCAGTGATTTCCAGTCTGGAGGAAGGAGACGTCATGGTGTCGGTGGACATAAAAGATGCCTACTTACATGTTCCCATTTATCCTCCACATCAAGCTTATCTGAGATTCGCAATACAGGATTGCCATTACCAGTTCCAGACGTTGCTGTTCGGACTCTCCACGGCACCGAGGGTGTTCACCAAGGTAATGGCTGAGATGATGGTCCTCCTTCAACATCAAGGAGCCCATATAATCCCTTACCTGGACGATCTCCTGATAAAAGAGAGATCCAAGGAACGGTTGGTGCAGAACATTGCACTCTCCCTGTCAGTACTCCAACAACACAGTTGGATCAAGAATTTTCCAAAGTCACAGTTGGAACCGACGACAAGATTGTCCTTTCTGGGAATGATACTGGACACAGAAGTTCAGAGGGTATTTCTTCCGGTGGAAAAAGCTCTGGAGATCCAGAGAATAGTCAAACAAGTTTTGAAACCAACGAGAGTGTCGATTCATCAATGCATTCGGTTGTTGGGAAAGATGGTAGCGGCCTACGAGGCCATACAGTTTGGCCGTTTCCATGCCAGAGTATTCCAGTGGGATCTTTTGGACAAGTGGTCCGGATCACACCTACACATGCACCAGAAGATAATCCTGTCCTCCAAAGCCAGGATTTTGCTCATGTGGTGGCTGCACAGTTCTCACCTATTAGATGGATGCAGGTTCGGGATTCAGGACTGGGTCCTAGTAACCACGGATGCAAGTCTCCGAGGCTGGGGAGCAGTCACACAGGGAAAAAGTTTCCAAGGAAAATGGTCAAGTCAGGAAACCTGTCTCCACATAAACGTTCTGGAATTGAGAGCCATTTACAACGGCCTTCTACAAGCGGTGTGTCTTCTTCAAGATCAACCCGTGCAAATCCAGTCGACAATGTAACAGCAGTCGCGTACATAAACCATCAGGGCAGAACGAAAAGCAGAGCAGCAATGGCAGAGGTGACAAAGATCCTCCTCTGGGCAGAAAGACATGCAAGAGCTCTGTCAGCAATTTTTATTCCGGGAGTGGACAACTGGGAAGCATACTTCCTCAGCAGACACTATCTCCATCCAGGAGAGTGGGGCCTCCACCAAGAAGTCTTTGCAGAGGTGACAAGTCTTTGGGGAGTTCCTCAAGTAGACATAATGGCATCTCATCTCAACAAGAAGCTTCAGAGATATTGTTCCAGGTCGAGAGACCCTCAAGCAGTAGGAGTGGATGCACTGGTGACCCAGTTTCGGTCGGTATATGTTTTCCCTCCTCTTCCACTAATACCAAAAGTTCTCAAAATAAGAAGAAGAACAAGGGTTCGAGCAATACTCATTGCCCCAGACTGGCCAAGGAGGGATTGGTATACAGATCTTCAGGAGTTGCTCATAGAAGATCCTCAGACTCTTCCTCCTCACAAGGACCTGCTGCAGCAGGGGCCGTGCGTGTATCAAGACTTACCGCAACTACGTTTGACGGCATGGCTGTTGAGCGCCGGATCCTAGCCCGAAAGGGTTTTCCCAAGGAAGTCATTCCCACTCTTGTTCAGGCCAGGAAAGGAGTAACGTCTAAACATTACCACCGTATTTGGAGAAAGTATGTGTCTTGGTGTGAATCCAAGAAGGCTCCTACGGAAGAGTTTCAGTTAGGACGTTTTCTCCATTTTCTGCATGCAGGTGTGGATGCAGGCCTAAGATTGGGTTCAGTCAAGGTTCAGATTTCGGCCTTGCCAGTTTTCTTTCAAAAACAATTGGCCTTCCTTTCAGAAGTTCAGACGTTCGTGAAAGGTGTGCTGCACATCCAACCTCTGCAGGAGATAGAATTGAAGTTTCTCACTTGGAAAGTGGTGATGCTCTTGGCCTTGGCGTCCGCAAGGCGGGTGTCTGAATTGGGGGCCTTGTCTCACAAGAGCCCTTACCTGGTTTTCCATGAAGATAGGGCAGAGTTGAGAACTCGCCAACAATTTCTTCCAAAGGTGGTTTCATCTTTCCATATAAACCAACCTATTGTGGTGCCAGTGGCTACTGACACCTTCACTGCGTCAAAGTCTCTTGATGTGGTTAGAGCTTTGAAAATTTATGTCACAAGAACAGCTAGGATATGGAAAACAGAGGCTCTGTTTATCCTGTATGCTCCCAACAAGATTGGGTGTCCTGCTTCTAAGCAGACCATTGCGCGCTGGATCAGAGGGACGATTCAGCACGCTCATTCCACGGCAGTATTGCCGATACCGAAGTCGGTAAATGCCCATTCTACTAGAAAGGTGGGCTCATCCTGGGCGGCTGCCCGGGGGGTCTCAGCATTACAGCTTTGCAGAGCAGCTACTTGGTCAGGGTCAAACACGTTTGCTAAATTTTACAAGTTTGACACCTTGGCCGATGAGGACCTCAAGTTTGGTCAATCGGTGCTGCAGGGTCATCCGCACTCTCCCACCCGTACTGGAGCTTTGGTATAACCCCATGGTACTGAAGTGGACCCCAGCATCCTCTAGGACGTATGGGAAAACAGGATTTTAATATCTACCGGTAAACCCTTTTCTCCTAGTCCGTAGAGGATGCTGGGCACCCAAACCCAGTGCGTACTTTACCTGCAGTTATGAGTTTGTAGTTACACAAGTGTTGTGTTATGATTATTTTTCAGCATGTTGCTGCATTTGTTCATGCCTGTTGGCAATTTAGAGATGTGCACCGGACATTTTTCGGGTTTTGTGTTTTGGTTTTGGATTCGGTTCCGCGGCCGTGTTTTGGATTCGGACGCATTTTGGCAAAACCTCCCTGAAAAAATTTTGTCGGATTCGGGTGTGTTTTGGATTCGGGTGTTTTTTTTCAAAAACCCCTCAAAAACAGCTTAAATCATAGAATTTGGGGGTCATTTTGATCCTATAGTATTATTAACCTCAATAACCACAATTTCCACTCATTTCCAGTCTATTCTGAACACCTCACACCTCACAATACTATTTGTAGTCCTAAAATTTGCACCAAGGTCGCTGGATGACTAAGCAAAGTGACCCAAGTGGGCGGCTCAAACACCTGGCACATCTAGGAGTGGCACTGCAGTGTCAGACAGGATGGCACTTAAAAAAATTGGCCCCAAACATCACATGATGCAAAGAAAAGAGAAAAAGAGGTGCACTGTGGTCGCTGGACGGCTAAGCTAAGCGACACAAACACCTCAATATCACAGGAATTATTCGTTCTAATCAATGGTATTATTGATCCAAATCACTGGAAGAAAATGACAAAATCACTGGAATTATTCATTCTAATCAATGGTATTATTGGTCCAAATCACTGGAATAAAATGACAAAATCACTGGAATTATTTGTTCTAATCAATGGTATTATTGGTCCAACTCACTGGAAGAAAATTACAAAATCACTGGAATTAGTCGTTCTAATCAATGGTATTATTGGTCCAAATCACTGGAAGAAAATGACAAAATAACTGGAATTATTCGTTCTAATCAATGGTATCATTGGTCCAAATCACTGGAAGAAAATGGAATGGATGGATACTTGCAGTGACACAGCTGCAAGATACAGCAATGGCCTACTGTACACAACTATATACTGTTGTGTCACCAAAATGCTGCACTGTAATACTATATATACTGCTCACAAAAATGCCGCACAGATATGCAATGGATACTTGCAGTGACACAGAGCTAGCACAAAGAAAGAGGTTTTTTGATCCTGCACCGACCTAGATTCCAAGTACGTATGAATTTGAATGCCACAAAAATGGACAATGATGCTGAAATGTCGCAATAGTATCACAGAGCTGCAAGATACAGCAATGGCCTACTGTAGAACTATATACTGTTAGTCACCAAAATGCTGCACTGTAATACTATATATTCTGCTCACAAAAATGCCGCACAGATATGGAATGGATACTTGTAGTGACACAGAGCTGCAAGATACAGCAATGGCCTACTGTACAACTATATACTGCTAGTCACCAAAATGTTACACTATAAGACTATATATACTGCTCACAAAAATGCTGCACAGATATGGAATGGATGCTTGCAGTGACACAGAGCTGCAAGATACAGCAATGGCCTACTGTACTGTGCTACTATAATTATTATATAGATGACAGATGTAAAGTTACATTGTGAGGGAATCCAGTATACATTCTGTCACCAGGTACCAGTGAATGGCCACATCATGTATATAGGTGACAGATATAAAGTTACATTGTGAGGGAATCCAGAATACGTTCTGTCACCAGGTACCAGTGAATGACCACATCATGCATATAGATGACAGATATAAAGTTACATTGTGGGGGAATCCAGTATACGTTCTGTCACCAGGTACCAGTGAATGACCACATCATGTATATAGGTGACAGATATAAAGTTACATTGTGGGGGAATCCAGTATACATTCTGTCACCAGGTACCAGTGAATGACCACATCATGTATATAGGTGACAGATATAAAGTTACATTGTGGGGGAATCCAGTATACGTTCTGTCACCAGGTACCAGTGAATGACCACATCATGTATATAGGTGACTTATATAAAGTTACATTGTGGAGGAATCCAGTATACGTTCTGTCACCAGGTACCAGTGAATGACCACATCATGTATATAGATGACAGATATAAAGTTACATTGTGGGGGAATCCAGTATACGTTCTGTCACCAGGTACCAGTGAATGGCCACATCATGTATATACTTATACTGGTGGCCCCTAGTCCCCACAATGCAGCACACTGATCAGATATTTGCAGCACACTGAGCACAGATATGGAGCGTTTTCAGGCAGAGAACGTAGATATTTTCAGCACACTGAGCACAGATTATTTGCAGCACACTGAGCACAGATATTTGCAGCACACTGAGCACAGATTACGGAGATTTTCAGGGAGATAACGCTGCCACGTCCTCTCCGTTCAATCTCCAATGCACGAGTTAAAATGGCGGCGACGCGCGGCTCCTTATATAGAATACGAATCTCGCGAGAATCCGACAGCGGGATGGTTAACCGAGCAAGGCGGGAAGATCCGAGGCTGCCTCGGAACCATGTAAAATGGGTGAAGTTTGGGGGGGTTCGGATCCCGAGGAACCGAACCCGCTCATCTCTAGTTGGCATGTGTTATGTTGAATGCCATGTTGTGCGGCATGCTTGAGGTGTGAGCTGGTATGAATCTCACCATTAATTTAAAAAGTAAATCCTTTCCTCGAAATGTCCGTCTCCATGGGCACAGTTCCTACACTGAGGTCTGGAGGAGGGGCATAGAGGGAGGAGCCAGTTCACACCCTTGAAAAGTCTTAAAGTGCCCATGGCTCCTGCGGAACCGTCTATACCCCATGGTACTGAAGTGGACCCCCAGCATCCTCTACAGACTAGGAGAAAAGGATTTACCGGTAGGTATTAAAATCCTGTTTTCTTCACTGTACGGACACTTAATAAAACAAGCAGCTGGTGTTACCCATCCACGTAGACAGAATGAACAATCTTTAGACGCATGCAAAGTGTCTTGGCTGTAGTAGGTGGTTTGTGGGTTTCCCTAAAAATGCTGCTGGTAGGCAAAAGTGTGTCACTTCGTGGAAATCAGTCTTTTAGAAAAATGATGAATCAAAGTCCATATCCAGATCCCTTTTGGTTAGTCGACAGCAGTTGTTCCCAGTGACAGAATACTGTTCTTAAGGCGTTTCCGTGGGCATGGTCACCCAGCTTCATCACAGTGATCAGCTTGTGTGCCACACATAGCTGATCACACTGGCCGAGACCACTCACAGCAGAGAAAGCTGTGCAGGGGTATGGGATTCGCAGTGAGCCCTGTTATTATTACAGGGTTCACTGCTGTATTTATTTCCATATGTTTTTAAATAAATTTGGCCAGATTGCATTTCCCATTATAAGTATCAGAAATGGGATCTGGTTACTTGAAAATCTGAATTAACAGGTTTGGAGCAGTTTTTCCAGTTTTTGCACTTACTACTATTCTAGACAAGAAGTATATTAGAGAGGGAAAGATTAATTAAAACTACTGACTAATTAGTAGTTTCTAATAGAACTACAGACAGAAAACTCTGTTCTGGGACTCAAATTCTTACTGTTATAATACAAATACAACACTCATCAGGTAACTGGCCCTCACCTGGACCCTTTGCAGTTTGTCTATCGGCCGAATAGGTGTATTGAGGATGTTGTAAACATGGGGCTGCATTACATTCTGCAGCATGTGGACCTGCCGGGTACTTATGCAAGGGTCCTGTTTGTCGACTTCAGCTCGGCATTCAACACAATTGTCCCTAGTGTTTTGCACCCCAAATTACTCCATTTAGGGGTCTCGGAATCTATCTGCTCCTGGATTTTCGATGTCCTGTCAGACAGAAAGCAGGTCGTAAAAGCGGGGGAATTTACCTCATGTGCGCGAATGATCAGCACTGGAGCCCCCCAGGGTTGTGTCGTTTCCCCCTTACTTTTTTCTCTGTACACAAATGACTGCACCTCGGATGCACAATCGGTAAAAATTATAAAATTTGCAGACAATACCACAGTCATTGGTCTAAAGTTGATTCTGATTTTGATCTCACTAACCCCATTAGCTATATGCTAGGTGTCCACATAGATAACAAACTTAACAATAGTGTCCAAAGTAGGTATGTAGCAAAAAAAGGCAAACAATGTATTAGCATGCATAAAGTGGGGAATCGATGCAAGGGATGAGAGTTATACTCCCATTATATAAATCACTAGTGAGGCCACATCTTGATTACTGTGCACAATTTTGGGCATCATACTTCAAAAAAGATATTCTGGAACTAGAAAAGGTTCAGAGAGACGAGTGACCAAATTAATTAAGGGAATGTAGACTCAGGCATGTTCACATTGGAAAAGAGGAGATTAAGAAGGGACCTGATTAACACTTACAAATATATAAGGGGTCAATACACAGAGCTAATGGGGAATTTGTTTTTGTTAAGATCATCACAAAGGACACGTGGTCACCCGCTTAGGTTAGAGGAGAGGATATTTCGCACACAGAGACGGAAAGGTTTCTTCACAGTAAGGACAATACGTATTTGGAATTCCTTGCCTCAGAGTGTAGTAATGGTGGGCTCGGTCATTGCTTTTATGAATGGGCTAGATAAATTCCTAATGGATAAGAAAATACAGGGTCATGGTTGGTAAATCATACACTATAGTAATAAAAACAAAATTGTACAGTGTAGGAGAACACCAACAGGTTGAACTCGATGGACAAATTGTCTTTTCTCTAGCATCCATAAGTGATATTGGGGAGACTTAGTATGATGGGGGGTATAGATGGGTCCAAAGGAGCCAGTGCACTTTAAATTTCACTGGGTGTGCTGCCTCCTCCCCTCTATGCCCCCTCCCACAGGCAGTTATAGATAAAACAGTGTCCAAAGGAGAAAGGACATACATGAGAGAAGGAACATAACAACGAGTGGTGAGATTTATACACCAGCAGACCATGAACATAAAACAACCAGCAACGGCTGGTAACCAAACAGCAACAGCTGAACAGGTAACTATAGAAAAGACAACCTGCAGAATAGTCAACGCACTGAGGCGGGCGCCCAATATCCCTTATGGACTACGAGAAAAGGATTTACGGTATGTAAATAAAATTCTTATTTCTCTAGCATCCATAAGGGATATTGGGGAGACTTAGTACGATGGGGATGTCCTAAAGCTTTGAGAACGGACGGGAACGTTCGAAGACTGCTGCAGCATCGCCTGCCCAAACTGGGTATCCTCTTTGGACAGGGTATCAAACTTGGGGAACTTAACAAAAGTGTTCTTCTCCGACCAGATAGCAGCTCGGCATAATTGCAAGGCCGAGACTCCATGGGCAGCCGCCCAGGAAGAGCCCACCGATCTTGTAGAGTGGGCCTTTAGAGACTTAGGAACAGACAAGGCTGCCAACACATAGGCCTGTTGGATAGTCAGCCTAAGCCAACGAGCAATGGACTGCTTTGAAGCAGGGCAACCCTTTTTCTGCGCATCATAGAGCACGAACAAGGAATCCATCTTTCTGATGCGAGCTGTTCTCTTGGCATAGATCTTCAAGGCTCGCACAGCATCCAATGCCTCCAGAGGAGTGTAAACGCCAGAACTTGACAGAACCACAATAGGTTGATTCAGGTGGAATGCAGAGATAACCTTTGGCAGGAACTGCTGCCTAGTCCTGAGCTCCGCTCTGTCCTCATAGAAGACCAAGTAAAGGCTTCTACATGATAAGTCCCTCAATTCTGAGACACGCCTAGCAGAAGCCAGGGCCAGTAACATCACCGTCTTCCACGTGAGGTACTTATCCTCTACCATCATCAGAGGTTCAAACCAGGAGGACTGTAGAAATTCCAACACTACATTCAAGTCCCAGGGTGCCGTGGGCGGCGCAAAAGGAGGTTGAATGTGAAGTACTCCTTGCAAGAAGGTCTGAACTTCTGGCAATACTGCCAATTTCTTCTGGAAGAAAATTCAGGGGGCTGAAATCTGGACCTTAATGGAACCCAGTCATAAGCCCTTATCCACACCAGCCTGTAGGAAACGGAGGAAAAGTCCAAAGTGGAACTCCGCAGGCGTATATGAGCATTCCTTGCACCAAGAGACATATCTTCTCCAGATATGATGATAGTGTTTTGACATCACAGGTTTCCTGGTTTGAACCATGGTAGCAGTGACTCTATTGGAAAGGCCCTTGTGAGCTAGGATGTTCCGCTCAACCTCCATGCCATCAAACGAAGTTGCCATAAGTCCAGGTAGACGAACGGTCCTTGTTGAAGAAGATCTCTTCTTAGTGGTAGAGGACAAGGGTCTTCAACGGACATGTCCTGAAGATCCGCGTACCACGCCATCCAAGGCCAATCCAGGGCAAACAGAATTGCCTGGACTCCTTGATTTCTGATTCATTTTAGTACCCTTGGGAGCAACGGAATCGGAGGAAACAGGTAGACCAGCCGGTAAGGCCAAGGCGACGTCAGTGCATCCACTGCCTTCGCCTGAGGGTCCCTGGTTCAGGAGCAATACCAATGAAGTCTCTTGTTGAGTCGAGAAGCCATCATGTGCCACCGGTCGATGATCTGCTGAAACACCTGATGGTGGAGCCCCCACTCTCCTGGATGGAGATCATGCATAAGATTGTTGGGGAAGATGGTTGCCTCATACGAGGCGATCCAACATGGGAGGTTCCATGCCAGAACATTTTAATTGGATCTCCTGAGCAAGTGGTCCGGATCACATCTTCAGATGCACTGGATGATATGGCTGTCACCTCAGGCCAGGATTTCCCTCCTGTGGTGGCTGCAGTCTTCCAATCCAATGAGTTTCGGGATTCAGGATTGGATTCTCCTCACGACAGATGCAAGTCTGAGAGGATGGGGCAGGTGGTCAGCCCACGAAGCCCTCCTTTCCGATCAACATTCTGGAACTTTGGGCGATATACAATGCTCTGCTTCAGGCCTCTCCTCTACTCAGGGATCATGCGATCCAAGTACAGTCGGACAACGCCACAGCAGTGGCATACATCAATCGGCAAGGAGGGACAAAAAGCAGTGCCTGTATACGAGAGGTGTCAAAGATACTCCTCTGGGCAGAAAGAAATGCAAGAGAAATGTCAGCAATCTTCATTCTGGGAGTGAACAACTGGGAAGCGGACTTCCTGAGTCGGCACGATCTCCGTCCAGGAGAGTGGGGTCTCCACCATCAGTTGTTTCAGCAGATCATCGACCGGTGGGGTTGCCGACAAATAGACATGATGGCTTCTCGACTCAACAATAAGCTTCATTGGTATTGCTCCCGAACTAGGGACCCTCAGGCGAAGGCAGTGGATGCACTGACATCATCTTGGTCTTACTGGCTGGTCTACCTGTTTCCTCTGATTCAGTTGCTCCCAAGGGTGCTAAAGCAAATCAGAAATCAAGGAGTCCAATCAATTCTGATTGCCCCAGATTGGCCACAGAGGGCGTGGTACACGGATCTTCTGGACATGTCCGTCGAAGACCCTTGGCATCTACAACTAAGAAGAGATCTTCTTCAACAAGGACCGTTTGTCTACCTGGACTTACGGCAACTTCATTTGACAGCATGGAGGTTGAGCAGAACATCCTAACTCACAAGGGCCTTTCCAAAAGAGTCATTGCTAGTATGGTTCAGGCCAGGAAACCTGTGACGTCAAAACACTATCATCATATCTGGAGAAGATATGTCTCCTGGTGCGAGGAATGCTCATATCCGCCTGCAGAGTTCCACTTGGTATGTTTCCACCGTTTCCTGCAGGCTGGTGTGGATAACTGAGGAAGCTAGGTGACCTAGCCTAGGGAAACGCGTTAAGTGTTGAAGCTGCCACGACTACTACAAGTGTCCCACTTTCAAGACGGATCCAGATATGGACTTTTAAAATTTGCCATTGGAACTCTGAGGGATTTCATCTATACAGCACCGATTGGAGAGACCCAGTTTGTCTAAACGCCACAGCTTGCCTGCTGAAAAATTTCCAAACTTCTGGAAGTCTCCATCAATACGGGTAATACCAGCTGTATTTATTTCCTCTCCCAAGGGAACTTTGCACACGGCATTCAGTCCGGGATCCTTTGTGGACACTAAAAGCAGCCATCTTCAAATATTTTTCAGCTCCATTTATGCCCTAATTTTATGATCACATCTGATTTTCATGTTTCTGATGTTTTTAGTTTGTGATGTATAGGTAATAAATTCTATGTCATTTTTATTGAAATTGATCCACAGTCATTTATTACTATTGGAGAAACACATAAGCGCCAGTTTTCACTTTCCTGTTCTAAACATTTTTAGGGACTGACAATCCCTACTGGCAGCTGTGACAGCGCGTCTGGGCCACTTTCTTTGTTCTGGTGTGGATAAGGGCTTACATGAATAAGGGGTTCCATGAATGTCCAGATTTCAGCCCTCTGAATTTTCTTCCAGAAGAAATTTGCAGTATTGCCAGAAGTTCAGACCTTCTTGCAAGGAGTACTTCACATTCAACCTCCTTTTGTGCCACCCACGGTACCCTGGGACTTGAATGTAGTGTCGGAATTCTACGGTCCTCCTGGTTTGAACCTCTCTTGATGGTAGAGGATAAGTACCTCACACGGAAGACGGTGATATTACTGGCCCTGGTTTCTGCTAGGCGTGTCTCAGAATTGGGGGACTTATCATGTAGAAGCCCTTACTTGGTCTTCTATGAGGACAGAGCAGAGCTCAGGACTAGGCAGCAGTTCCTGCCGAAGGTTGTCTCTGCCTTCCACCTGAATCAACCTATTGTGGTTCTGTCAAGTTCTGGCACTTCTGCTCCTCCGGAGGCATTGGATGCTCTGCGAGCCTTGAAGATCTATGTCAAGAGAACAGCTCGCATCAGAAAGATGGATTCCTTGTTCGTGCTCTATGATGCTCAGAAAAAGGGTTGCCCTGCTTCAAAGCAGTCCATTGCTCATTGGATTAGGCTGACTATCCAACAGGCCTATGTGTCGGCAGCCTTGCCTGTTCCTAAGTCTCTAAAGGCCCACTCTACAAGATCGGTGGGCTCTTCCTGGGCGGCTGCCTGTGGAATCTCGGCCTTGCAATTATGCTGAGCTGCTACCTGGTCAGGGAAGAACACTTTTGTTAAGTTCCCCAAGTTTGATACCCTGGCCAAAGAGGATGCCCAGTTTGGGCAGGCGATGCTGCAGCAGTCTCCGCTCATTCCTGCCCGTTCTCAAAGCTTTGGGACGTCCCCATCGTACTAAGTCTCCCCAATATCCCTTATGGATGCTAGAGAAATAAGAATTTTAATTACCTACTGGTAAATCCTTTTCTCGTAGTCCATAAGGGATATTGGGCGCCCGCCTCAGTACGTTGACTTTTCTGCAGGTTGTCTTTTCTATAGTTACCTGTTCAGCTGTTGCTGTTTGGTTACCAGCCGTTGCTGGTTGTTTTATGTTCATGGTCTGCTGGTGTATAAATCTCACCACTCGTTGTTATGTTCCTTCTCTCATGTATGTCCTTTCTCCTTCGAGCACTGTTTTACCTATAACTGCCTGTGGGAGGGGGTATAGAGGGGAGGAGCCAGCACACCCAGTGAAGAAATTTAAAGTGCACCGGCTCCTTTGGACCCCGTCTATACCCCTATCATACTAAGTCTCCCCAATATCCCTTATGGACTACGAGAAAAGGATTTACCGGTAAGTAATTAAAATCCTATTTTTTTGACCTCAGCAACTATGTTACTATGTTACTATAAAATGAGATTCAAATTAAAATATTCAGTTCTAATACCTTAAATAGCCATTTTAGTAGTGTACATTTAAAAGAAACACGCTGTTAAAATTTAGTATTAAAAATCTATTGAATCCATCTAAAAGGTATTCCACATCAAATATTGATATAATAATAAACATGCAAGAAAAAAATGAGATCCCAAAGTACATTTATTATAAAAAAGAACACTACTATAAACCAAAGTTGCATAGTGTTATAAAGAAGGATTTAATTTAATGATTCAAAGTCAGTATTCTCATTAAGAGCTTTTGGTTGGAGCATGTGTAATCAAAACATCTGTATAACTTCTTCTGCACATAGTGTTCTAAACCTGTAGCCAGCCCTTTTGGTACAAACAATATGCTGTACACCCATGAACATGAGAAAGATGTTTAGAAACACTGTGATTTTTTTCTAATGTTTAAGCTATGTTCCAAAACCTTTTTGGGGGGAAGGCTAAATGTAAATGTAACAGTAAGAGATTAATTTTGTATATGGCTGCAAATGAGACATAATTTTCCACACTTACAGCAGTATTTAGTAAGTGAGTATAGCCAACTACTATATGTGTTTGTGCTGTTGCATTCAGCTTCATTCTTTTCAAACATCTGGGAGCCAGGATATTCTTCATTTTGCTATTTTTCTTGAGAAATTTTTGTGTAATGGGTCTAAAACTGTGGCTAAAATATGATCTTTATTAAGGATCCCAAAGTTCTTATTATTCCTAATGAGCTTAGATTTGCTGTTTAATTTTTGTTAAAAAGTAAACACTGGAATCGAAACTCTTATTGGATTTGTTAACAAAAGAGGGACCATTCATATTGTTTGATGTATTTGTATTATTTAAAAAAATATTGAGAGAATTTAAGATCAGTGGGTAGCTCTCTCTGGTAATGGCTTTATGGTACGCAAAATCCAAAAGTGTAAAAAGGTAGCCTCTATCAGCAAAATCCTTAAACATAAGATTAACCTGATTGATGAGAGCTTAAAGTTCAAGTACCAACTGTTTTACTAAGATAAACAAAATTAATTGCTTCGTGCTCATCCCCATTACAAATAATAAAAATATTGCCTATAGAATGATCATAGTATCTTCCCTCAAAAAGGGCTGCCCTAATTGATTGTTTGTTCAAATCAGCACATGTACAATTTAGCAAAACTAGGAGTGAACTTAGTGCCCATGGCCATTCCCACCACTTAAAAAAAAATATATATCAAAAGTTCTATAATTGTGAGTAAAAATGAAAGTGAAATTAATCTAATTCTAAAATTAATCTATAATTTAAACTTCATTTACATAAACCTTCTGAAATTCCAACATCCATATCAAGATATCGCTTAATGTCTTAGACATCCAAATCATGGGGTACGAGGGTGCTTTTTCTTCTACAGACTGCCCCAGGGATTTAGTTGGGAAACTTTTCATCCTTAGGCCACAAATTCAAATACAGATTCCCATATTGTGACACCAGTTCCATTTCTGTTTTGCTAATTATTGTCTGATAGAACAGTCAACTTCTAGTGACAGCAGTGATCATACTGCTGAAGGTATTGTCAGCAAGGAGTGCCATACACCTTCCCCTATAGGGATACACTGCACAGGAGCCTCAAGCAGACACTGGAGACAGTCAGGAATAATGAGCGGACCTAAACCCCAGGATACAGCTGAAGGTGTACTTGCAGACGTCCTGCAGTGTCTGATGGTAGTAAACTGTGGCAACTTATACTGCCTAGATATAAAAGGCCCCAATATGGCACTAATAGGTTTCACAAGGAATCTCAATACCCAAAACACAGAAAAATGGTAGAAGTCCAAAGAAAAGAAAAAATCAATTTCTAACTCTGTGGTTTAATGTTGCACGAGTTCAATCCCAAAGTCCCAGAATGGTAGACCAATCCTGGCTTTATGTTTTCATATCGGATCCAAGTAAAAATGATTTGTTCATTATTGCGAATTCATCATTCTCCTTAAACTTGTAATCTTAAAAGCAAACAGAGAAAGAGCAGTAGTGTAAAAACATTTGGATGTAACTGTAACAATGTATTCACAAATCACATTTAAATAAAAGGTTAAAGCATATAGTAATCTATGGATTGCCTCACAATGGTCAGTAGTCAACTGCTACTGAAGAAGGACCGAGATGTCCGAAACATGTTAAGCAAGCTGTTGATAAAAGACCCCTGAATGGATGGACTGCTGGACCTGAGCCTCCCCTATACCAATAAGTGATCACTGGTTACCAGGACCTGTGTGGTTTCACTACTAAGTACCATCTGGATGGGTAGGAGATGAACACTGAGCATTATGAGGCAAGCTGCATCCATGGGGATACTTCTCTCTCTCTCTCTCTCTCTCTCTCTCTCTGTTGCTTTTGAGATCACAAGTTTAAGGAGAATGATGAATTAGTGAGCAATAGGCAACAAATCATTTCTACTTGGATCCCAACATTAAGCTAGGATTGCTTTACCATTCTGGGACTTCTGGACTAAACTCATACAACATTAAACCACAGAGTAAGAAACTGGTTTTGTGTTTTTTCTTTTCTTTGGACTCACATTTTGAACGTTATACCATTTATCTGTGTTTTGGGTATTGAGATTCCTTGTGAAACCAATTATTTCCATGTTTGGACCTTTTATCTCTACAGTTTCTGCTTTTTTAAGGGAAGTGGTAAAATTTTCCAGGTTCCCTGTTAGCTGCTTTTTGAAATTTCTGCACAATCTTGTTAATCATTCTTTGTGGTAAACCTATATTGCCTAGTAAAGCAGAGAGAATAGCTTGTGTGTAGTACATCAGATTTACAGCTACATGTTGCTGTTGCCTGGATCAGATCTGCTGTCCTGAAACTACGCCCCACTATGCCCCTCTTCAAAAGGTACCCCAAGCTTAGTGTGAAACTGCAGTTAAAAAGTTGTTTCTAAAGTACTCTCTTCTAGTTCCTATCTTCTAGAGCATGATGTACATATCTCCATGGGTAAAATATTTTTTTTAAAAACCCTGTACGCTGTAAAGATTGCTCCTGGCATCCAAAATGATACCCTGGTGATACTAACGGGACACTGGAATGCTTTGCTCTGTTCCATAATGCCGGCCTAGCCACTACATAGGGGGAATGTGTTAGCGACAGCCTTGACCACGGTGCACTTTATTCTTATTTTATCTCTCTGGTGCCTGGTCCTCTGATCCCTTGGCCACCCTTCCCACCTGTCTCTTGGGGAGAGACATAAAAAAGGGTCCCAGATAACAGATTCTTCCCATCCTGTTAATACTCCTTCTTGCTCTGATATGAGGTAGTTCCAATAACCTTCTGGCTCTGCACCTGCAGGGGTGCCTCCTTCCCTTTAGCATTTTTCATTTTCAGACTCACTTTTTGAGGTTGAAGTCCCCCACCTATGTACAGATACAAACTCTGAGGTGGGTGGTAACAGGATACTGGAAATTAGATCCATAGCTCACTAAGTGTGTCTAGATTCATAGGTTTTGCAATCACACAGGTAAGAAGGACACAAGGGTACAATGGCACTTTTATTGCAATATAACACACCCACAACAAGTGTAAGAACCACTTCAAACTGTAACACATTAAATAACATGCCAGGGTATTACCAGTATCATTAGTATCCCCCATAAAGTATATATCAGTCCAGAGGCAAGCAAGCACAGCTCCTTTGTCTTACCATGTAGCAAGGAGAGTCCAGATGTTGTAAGGATAGTCCCATAAAATATCTCATGGCTGCCCTCCTTTAGTGCCTCTGTTCCAGTCTGTGTTTTAAAGGTCCTGGGTGCTTGGCCAAGCTCTCCACTGGTGTGGTGGTGCTCTAGGTTTCAGTCACCCTTCTCCAGCAAACAAATACCACAGAGCCAGAGAGCTTGGACGTGCAGTAAGGTAAATGGCTGAGAAGGCGCTGGCTAGTCCTAGAGCTAGATTTACGCACAATATATGAGCCCAAGGGTTCATGTGGGCATTTATACACAGGTGCAGCTGTATATACTGCTGGAAATTTGGTGAGTTGTGATCAGAGATGTGCAGAAAAGATAGGCAGTTGAGGCACTGTCTTACCTGTCATAGACTTTTTTCTCCAGAGTTTTGACTATAACAATGATTAGAATAATACAAAGAAGATATTTCTAATATATTCTTTGTATTTTTCAAATACTTTATATAGTCAAAACCCTTGCATATACATTAGTATGACAAGAAAGGCTCTGCCTCACCCAACTGCACATCACAGCCAGATGGATGAAGTGATCCTTGAACATGTCCTCACAGGTGAAACAGGCTTCTCCAGCATTCCAGCAGAATGTCCCACATGTTTATTCTAGGTGCTGGGTAGTCAATATCTCAACACCAGACCAAATGTAAATATATGCCTAACTACCTTGTGCTGTTCCTTTTTCAAAAGTCCCACAGTGGTAGACCTGCCATCCAAGGCTGTTCAAGGGATGTAGTCTCTGCTCATTATATCTGCAGAAATAGGGTTTAGATGGGAGGGAGGAAGGCCAGGTTCTGTGCATGTTCCCCCCTGCTGATTCCTAGCTACAAAGTCTGACACAGCCCTAAGGGAGAACAATAAGAGTGGTGTGCAGTAAGTTTCCGGATGCACAAAAAGTATTATATTTACAAACAAAGTGAACATTACATTTTTCAAATTATTTAAAAATGGCTTCCAGCAGCTGTGGCAGGTATTAGTTGGCATGCCAGTACCCAGTGACGGTGTGCTGCTGCACGAGTGGTACGGTAGCTATATAACCAGTCTAGACCACAAAAACAGCCACCATCTGCTTGCCACCCAGCACTCACGATGGAACTTCTGTGGCGACACACCTCCAACTAGGGTCCATTTGGCTGACTGTTGTTTAGTCTAGGGGACGAAACTATAAATCCAGGATTCCTCACCACTTATGATGTCCCAGAGTTTGAGCGACCCCCATCAAACCTGGCCAGCATGTTCCAGCACCAAGTCACTCGGGCCTCCTTTGACTTTGAGCCAGCTGACGGAGCACCCAGCATTGCCCAGGCCAAGATTTTCATGGAGTATCAAGCGGATGGTTCCCAATGAGATGCCTATATCCTTCTCTAACTGGGCCATGTTTCACCCTGGCTTTTTCTCAACTATGGCCCACATGGCAACAATGTTGTCATTGGTGATGGCAGACACAGGTCGGCCACAGCACTCCTCGTCTTCCAGAGACCGTCTCCCACATCAACTTTCTGCAAACCACTCAAACTCAGTGGTTTGGGATAGTGCATCCTCCCCCAAAACAGCTTGCAGTTGCAGTCCACTCTTGTAGTTATAGAAGATCATGGTTCTCCAGTGCCCTCTGTTGAGCTCCATAACGATTTTGTAAAGGAAGTGAACATGCTGACTTCTTCGGTGTATAGTGTGGCTTATTTATGGTTCTGTGCCTTGACATTTCACAAGTACTTTAGTTAGAGATTGCAGTTCACAACCAAACAGATTGTGTCTACTCTGTCTATGCACTACTCATCTGGAAATTTATTGCACACCCCGCATAGATGCTAATAAAATTAGCCTTCCTCCAGGTATCAGATAGTGTCCAGTCACTCCCAAAAATAACCCCTTAATTGCTTTTGTGACATGCAAGGGATTTCATCTGTTATTTACCTCCACTGGCTTAGAATTAGTCCTATTAACAATAACAGACAATGGCCCTCATTCCGAGTTGATCGCTCGCTGCCGTTTTTCGCAGCGTAGCGATCAAGTGAAAAAGCGGCAATTCTGCGCATGTGCATGGTACGCAGCACGCATGCGCTAAGTACTTTCACACAAAACTTTGTAGTTTTACCCAAGCTCGAGCTACGTTTTTCAGTCGCTCGAGTGTTCGTAGTATGATTGACAGGAAGTGGGTGTTTCTGGGCGGCAACTCTGTGTTTTCAGGGAGTGTGCTAAAAAATGCAGGCGTGCCAGGCAAAACGCAGGAGTGGCTGGGGAAACGGGGGAGTGGCTGACTGAACGCAGGGCATGTTTGTGACGTCAAACCAGGAACTAAACAGACTGCAGTCATCGCAAGATAGGAGTAGGTCTGGAGCTACTCAGAAACGGCATGATATTTTTCCTGTGCAGTTCTGCTAATCTTTCATTCGCACTTCTGCTAAGCTAAGATACACTCCCAGAGGCGGCGGCTTAGCGTTTGCACTGCTGCTAAAAGCAGCTAGCGAGCGATCAACTCGGAATGAGGGCCAATGAACACAGTATAACAAAAACAACTACATAGCTATTTCATATATAATGGATACTATATCATATAATAACACACCTCTGACTTATATTAGAGATTGTTATGGGGACCAGGGTTAAAAAGTAGTAATTTATCCTTATGCAAATTAAGGTACAGCTTGATGTGCAATAAGGGACCTCCTTTTGTCAGAGGTGGCATTCCCCAAGTCTTTTAACTTCTGTGACTAAACAAGACATTCAGCAGCTGGAGCACAGATCTTGAGATCTTCCACTTGGAAATAACTTCCATTCAGTCTTAGGTGATACATGTTGGTACTTAGTTATCCTCCCTAGAGGATTTCACAGCTGATTCCGTAGGCTCCCATAATGCTCTTAGGATTGCTGTGCTGCAGCAGGCAATGGAATTCAAACACCTGCAGAACTGACTAGATGACTTGGATGAGAGGAAGGAGGCATAATCTACGTATCCAAGGGACATCAGAGGACATTCCACCACAAGGTATCATTGACTTTCTTACCAGAGTCTTTAATGAAATCTTGCATCAGGAACCCAGCTCCTTCATCATGTTGGACAGGGCTCTTCGGCTTAGAAGCACCCCAACAGACAGACCGAGGGATATAAGATTCCATCTACATTACCTTACCCAGAAAGAGGATATCCTTTGTAAGGTCTGCCGCCTGGACAGCATAGATAATAATAGACAGGGAATTCTGCTATTTCAGGATTTCTTTTTGATGACTCTTCAAAACTGGAGAGCTTTACAACCACTAACCAAGGAATTATGCAAGCTGAATATCAAATATTGCTGGCGTTTCCCTTTCAATGCTGATCTCCCATCTTTTTGCTCCAACCTGGACATCCCACAGGTGGTCTTTTCAGCTTGTAGACTCTGTCCCACCTGTATGCTTCTCCAATTATAGTGATGTGTAGCTGTTGGAGCTGCTTAGTACATACAGCACTGATACTGTTCACTTTTTCTATTTCATATTACCATGCCTTTAAGGCCTCCCTACTCTCTAAAATGCTTCTAGCCTTTAATGTAGTTTCCGGAGATTATTACTTGTCACCCCAGTCTTTGGAGGCACACATCATTGTTTTTCATAAGGCAGGTAAGGACTCAGCTTAATGTCCCAGGTACCTCCCCAACTTCATTGCTTTACACAGATTTCAAGTTTTTTGCATAACTTATAGCCAATAGACTCAAGACATCACTCCCTATGTTCATATACTCGGACCACATGGTGTTTGTTCCCAGTCGGGAGGCTCTGGACAACACCACCAAAGTCATTGATCTTATACACTAGCCTCTGGCAGTTTCATACCAGTGTTCCTGTTATCCATAGATGCTGAAAAGGCCTTTGATAGGATCAACTGGCTGATTATGCAGGGCATACTGACACACTTGGGCTTGAGTTCTGCTTTTCTCTGGTTCTGCTTGAATATTGGTGCTTTAACATGTCCCTTCCAAGTAAATTGTTGGTATCCTTAGAGCCCCTCAAGATTATTATTGGTACCAGACAAGGGTGCCCCCTTTCCCCTGTAATTTCATTCTTTGTATTGAAGCCCTCTCTTTCCTTCTCTTAAACTCTTATTCCAGTCCAGTTAAGACCTTTAAGAAATCCTTATTTAAATATCTCAACAGGGAATCTAAAGCACGTAATTCCAGTGCACTGGAGATCCACTTCTCCACATAAAGAATGGTTCACTAGAATATAACTCTATTTGACCATGGATGATCTTCTTTGTGGGGTTGCGAAGAATCAAGAATTCAGCAGCATATGATGTTCATGGTTGTAAATTAAGTCTACCACGACATACACATACATTGCAGCTACTATGTGAATACCTCTAGTAACCCGACCTTTCATCTGTTCTAGTCCGTTTGAATGCTTTCAATTATTCTAAGATATACTAAGGTAATGTACTTCCGCACTTCTCTTCCCCCCTCCCTCCCCCTTTCCTTTCCTTGTGTTATGTTTAAGTTAATGATTTGGGTCTTGATACTTTTAGAAGTCCATGCTATGTTATTTCCTTCTGATTACTGTGCCATATACAGTTGCTATGTCCATGTCTGTTTGTTATGTATAAATGCTTTCATGTATGTTTTCGAAATGTCATAAAAATATATTGCAAGACAAAAAGAAATATTTTTTTTAACCTGCTGGCAATTATTAATATTTGTGCAGTTCATATGGGGAAGTTTCTCTGACGAAAACTGGCAAATTTTACTGTTCTCAGGGTTTTTGTCAGTGACAGCAGTGTTATAGTGGAAAAAATCTATTTAAGATTGCACTTACCTATCCTCCTCAGGTTTTCTGTATGTCTTATGAACAGTGACCAGCACGACTCCACCGCCTTCAGCAGAAAAGGAGGAGGAAGGTAAATGGTAAATAAGGGACAAGTGGCCGAAGAAAGGAGTGAGGCTGGAGGAGGAGCAGGGCAAGAGGAAAAGTGTTTTGTGAAAAGACAGGGAAAAGATGGGTGGTATGGGCATTGGGAAAATGTAGGTGGTGAGAATAACTTGAAGTGTTAGATGTGGGGACAGATATAATGAGATATAATGAGAAAAGTACTGGGAGACACAGACGAAGGAATGAGGAAAAAGAAAGGCCAGAGACATAAATAACAGTGACACTGGGGCTTGGCTGGACATGGTAACATACATGGTGACTGGCAGAAGGAGGACATGGAGACATACACACTGGTGACTTTGGTGGAGGCAACATGATGACATATGCACTGAGTCCCTGAGGGGGGATATGGACATACACATGAGGTACATATAAACTGGTGACTGGAGGACAGACAGATGTACATTGTGAAGCAAAGGGAGCAGGACAGGGGCATAATTGCTCAGATAGGAACTACTGAGCACAGAGGGTAGCAGAAGGAGCATAGGTCAGGTGGAATCACACATACTGTAGAGCATGGCTAGCTGTAGGTCCTGAGCAGAGCAGCCCCGTCATTTGCTCCATGTCTGCTCTCCTGGGGGCAGGGCTAAAATTGATGGGCACAATACATCACTGTGCCAGTGACCATCCCCAATTCACCATCAGCGCTGGTGGATCTTCCCACACCACTCCTAGACTGATCACATGTGTTTTGGATATCCAATACAATAAATCCAGATAAATCCAAACTTGAGCTATTTTTGGTGAAAAGAACCAAGTAAAATGAAACCCGCACATCTCTAGTTTTTACAGTCTTCAACTTTTTATGTTTTGTTTATCCTATGCCCACTGTAGGCTCTGCTTCCTCTTCTCAGCTGATAAGAGTAGAAATCTTAGATGTGCTACTATCTGGTGTAGTCCAGGAAAACTGTTGCAGTGCCGACTCTAGACATCGGCACACCTCCCCCCCCCATATACAAAACAGGGCCAGTACGCGCCATAGCCATTCGCTAAAAATAAAAAAATATAGAGGCGTGGCTTCATGGGGAAGGGGCTTGGCAACAGCTCCATTTTTACACATTACGGCAGGCAGAGCTCCCTTTTACACATTACGGCAGGCAGAGCTCCCTTTTACACAGTACGGCAGGTAGAGTCCCCTTAGACACAGTATGGCAGGTAGAGTCTGCTTAGACACAGTATGGCAGATAGAGTCTCATTTTACACATTACGGCAGGTAGAGTCCCCTTTTACACATTAGGCAGGTAGAGTCCCCCTTTTACACATTAGGCAGCAGAGTCCCCCTTTTTTAAACATTAGGCAGGCAGAGTCCCCCTTTTTTACACATTATGGCAGCAGAGTCCTCCTTTTTTACACATTAGGCAGGCAGAGTACCTCTTTTTACACATTAGGCAAGCAGGTTCCCCTTTTTTACACATTATGGCAGCAGATAATTCCTTTTTACACATTAGGCAGGCAGAGTCCCCATTTTTACACATTATGCAGGCTGAATCTGAGAGAAAGAGAGTAAGTATTTAACTTACCTGTGACCAACCGACAGGCTTCTTCTCTCCTCCATCCCGCCCTACGCTGCGCTCTTCACAGCGCAGGGCATTGTGTGTGGGCTGGGAGAGACATCATCTCTCCCAGCACACGGGGGGGAGGGGGGGGCAGAGGGAGAGCTGCAGCTCTGCCCGGCTACCTATCTGAGAAGAGGTAGCCAGGCAATGCAGCTGAGCGGTGACGGTGGGGGGACGTGGGGTAACAAACACAGTACAAGGGTGATACTACATGCATTACTGTCAGGTGCATGCAGCTCGCCTTCTGACTGAGCAGGATAACCATCTGCCAACCAGACTGCCCCATCAGTTGGCTACAGCTTCCACAGGTATGGGGGGCATGGCATCCGCTTCCGTGATCTCCCTCCCACTGGAATGCCATAGCTGAGGCTCCTTGCAGGGCGCTGTGGGTCTCAGGAGACACTGCGGAGTCCGGACAGAGGATGGGGGAGGAGCATGCGGCGTGCAGCTGCAGCGCTGCCCGGCTACAACTTAGTATTATCAGTGAGAGAGGGAGGGAGTCGGGGGCCCGGATGCTCCCCTCCTCGGGAAGCACTGCAGCTAACTGGCGGCGGTGGCTGGCTGGCTGGTGGTAGTGTGATGTGACAAAGCACCTCTCGCCCATACCTAGTTATGGCCCTGAACTGTAGTTTCTGAGTTGCTAAAACCATCTTGACATTGATAATAATTCCACGTTCAGAGTCACTTACATGTTACATCACACTTCTTCTATTCAATGTTGGTGTTTGGCCTCAACATAAAACTGAACCTCTTGACCATGTCTGCATACTTTTAGGCATTCATTAGCTATACCATACTTGGCTGAATAGATAATTGTATTTGCTAGCAGGTGTGTGACGAGATGAGGCTCCATCATCCTTGTAGTAGACCCTGCATTTTATCTCATGCGGTGTAGTAACACACCCAATGTACTTTTACATCCTGTTCCCTCTGCTCCTCAGATTCTGAAAAAGATAATTGGGATGGAACGGTGCAGTATGACCAGGTATTAATCCTAATCCCTGCTCTGTAAAAGACTAGGAATATTGCTGTGTGAATTGTTATTACATGTGTTCTTTTGCCAGGCTGGCTAGTATTATCTGTTATTGTAAGTCAGCAATTGCCTTTGTTTCCTTATACTGTAACATATGTTTTAAAGATGCAGAACAGGGATCCCCTCTAAAACCCCCATTTTTGCAAATCATAAAACTGGTATAAAGTACAGTAACTGGAAGTCCCTTGTAGTACATAGTCGATGCCTCATTTGAATTTAAAGGTATCCATTGTTCTAATGGATGATGTCACCAGACACTTTATCCACTTTATCCACTGGTGGGAAATAAGAGGGACACTAGATAAGATAAGGGTCAGTATACCACCCAGATATTTAAACTGAGCAATATCTTTGTTAAAAGCTAAAGCTAGGTACACACTAGATGATATTTTGAACGATTTGCCTGATTACAAAGGATCGGAATGACAAAACATTAAAATTGTCCAGTGTGTACGCACTATGACCCTCATTCCGAGTTGATCGCTCGCTAGCTACTCTTAGCAGCCGTGCAAACACATAGTCGCCGCCCACGGGGGAGTGTATTTTCGCTTTGCAGGAGTGCGAACACATGTGCAGCCGAGCGGCAGCAAACACATTTTGTGCAGAACGAGACCAGCACTGTAGTTAATTATTCTGTGTGATGATTGCTGCGACGAATGACACGGTAATGACGTCAGATACCCGCCCAGCAAACGCCCGACCATGCCTGCGTTTTTCCAAACACTCCCAGAAAATGGTCAGTTGCCACCCGGAAACTCCCACTTTCTGTCAATCTCCTTGCGTCCGCCAGTGCAACTGAAAGCGTCGCTAGAACCTGTGCAAAACCACGATGCTCTTTGTACCCGTATGCCGCGCGTTTGCATTGTGGTGCATACGCATGCACAGTTTTGCCGTTTTTTAAAAGATCGCTACGCAGTGAACAACGCCAGCTAGCAATCAACTCGGAATGAGGGCCTATGTTGCTGATGATGCACGCTCCCATGGGTCATCAGCGGTATCCTCCATTGGCCCTACATGCAGGGCCAACGGGGGATGTTGTTAGTGAGGGCCATGCTGATGAATGCAGCATGGCTGCCGCCGCCGCTCCATCGCTGCCGGCATCGACCAGTGTATGCACTGGCCGATGCCAGGTCCTGTCCCTACCAATGTCTTTGGGTATACACATCGTCTGTTGTGTACCAAGCTTAACAGTAACTTCCACTGGATTTGGTGACCAATACCTGGGCATGAGGAAGGGGGCTGAAGGAAGAAACTCAGGAGTAGGTGAACATTTTCAGGGAGGAACTGGTGTTGTATTAATGGTTTCTGTCAGGTTCAGCGTAGTTCTGTGGCATTTGCTAGAATAAAATGGGTGGTATTTAGTATGCCGGATGTTGGGATCCCGGCGCTCAGTATACCGGTGCCGGAATCCCGACACCCGACATACCGAAAACTTTTCTCCCTCTTGGGGGTCCACAACTCCCCTGGAGGGAGTATAAATAGCGTGGCAACTGCAACGAGCCCGCAAGGGGCTAATTTGCGCTCGCCCAGCTGTCAGTATGCCGGCGTTCGGGATCCCAGGACCGGTATGCTGGCCGCCGGGATCCCGGCTGCCAGCATACCATACTACACTCGAATAAAATGGTCCAGAGCTGAATAGCGGTAACCCTGCCGCCCCATTCGGAGCTCACACTGGCATTGGTGGTTTCAGTGTACTTCACGGACAGAGGCTGACTGACAACCTGGTCTCTAGTGGTAGAGGACAAGCTGGCTAAGCAGCTGGGACGATCAAGATTGAACTGAAACCAGCTCCACAATAAAAGCAATATATCTCAAAGCGGGACATTCCTCAGTGAGACAACTTTCCTTACTGCACCATCAGTGGTATTCCTCCTACAAATGTGGGTAAGAGAGAGACTGTCATTCTGTGCCAACAGAGGAACTGTTAGAGAGTGGAAGACACTTCAGGTGAACTGATTCTTGATGGTATGACATTGTACAGTGTGTGAATATATTGTATGTATTTTTTTGCATTTTAACAGTTGCATTGCATGCTGTATAAAATAAAGGTAATGCACCTTTGCTATTGTTTCTTTCATGTGCAATCTGGGATTGACAGATTACTGGGATAAAGGGGTCTCTATAAATAGCCGCCTGTGTCAAGACAGTAAGGCACACATAAACCTTTTATCCTCACAAGGTGTACCTAATAAAGGTTCCCTGAATGTGTATGTTTATGTATACAGGGTGGCCATAATAAGCATCCGCTATTCAGAGCCATTTGTAGCTCGATCTAAACCAGAATGTTACCAAATTTGGTTGGTAGGCTAAACTGGACATGGGAAGAATTTAAGTACAAAAAGTTGCCGGAGAATTTGGAGCTGTACAATGTGAAAACTAATGTTCGGAATTACTGTTCTAAACTAAATTGATATTAAATGTTTTATATATTGTATGTTACAATAAAAATAATAATTTTATTTATATGCTGTTTTTCTCCAACATGACTCAAAGTTGCTTTACAAGTATCAGAAACATAGCATTGAGGTTTAGTATTGCAGCAAGAAGAAAACAAACTGAAAAACAGTGACCATAACGGGCACAATGAGCTTAATTCAGGGTTGGTGCAGCCATTTTAACTAATACATTTCATAGGTTAAATAAACTACCAAATTCCAGGCCATTTTGGGCACGCTACATAGATTACACTTGGTGGAATAGGCAACACCTAGAAGGTATTATACAAAGTGGGAAAATTGCAGTGTGCTTAAAGCTAGCAGCAGAGCCCTTACATAACAATCAGTTCCAAGTATTTTTCATCCCACCCACGGGCGTACCAGGTGAGACCAGTGGTGGCAGGGCCGTAACTAGGTGTGTGTGGAGGGGGCACCGCACATAGCGCTGCAGACTAGGGGACGCTGTTGGCAGCACTTGTCAATTTATCTGTTTTATTTTCACTTGCAGCTTCCCCCCTTTTTGAAGCCGAGCATCTCCTGACCGCCACTGTCTCCTACCCGGACCCCTTCTGTTGCTAATATCTATTCAACATTTAGGAACTGAACTTGAGATTTCTTTGTTATCCGGTTGCACTGTCCTTTATTACATTTCAAGATGCTGACATACCTGGGATTCAAACCCATTGCCTGTGGTAATGCAGTCAGACTCTCTATTCATTAAGCTATCTGCCCTTGCATAGAAAGGTAGTTAATTGTAAGATAGAGAATTCTAACTATTTGATACATACTGTACTGTATAATACCTCTAAAGTGTGGGAAGGGGCATCATAGCAAGGGCTTTCTCTGGGATCAGTCTTGTCATGCCCCTTCCCCACGAGGCATGCACCTTATGTCCTCATTGAAAAAATGGGGGGGGGGGCGCTAATTCTCTTTCTGGCACAGGGCACCGAAAAGTCTAGTTACGGCTCTGAGTGGCGGTACTGCTGGGGACAATGGAGTCGCTTGCCTCTGGGCCCCAGCCCTGAAGGCGTCACCTCTCCTCCATTGTCCCTCTTCCGCCGTACCTGAAGCTGAAGCTACTGCTACCCCCACACTTCTCCCTGCATTTCTGCAGCTCTACTCTCTGGTCCGTGGCTGGCTTCTGCCACAGTACTGACAGTCAGATGACTGACATGTCAGGTGCTGTGATGCAGCTAACGCTGCCCTTGCGCCCCATACCCTGCTCTCACATCCATGTCTGCCTGCCAGGGCTTATTTCTGGTGCACAGTGATGGACTGCGATGAGTAGCTGCCATTCTCAGTCACCAACTTCCTGTTCAGGACCATTAATGAAGATTGACAGCTGGAGAATGATTTGTGCTTGATAAGGTCGTATTCCCCGGTGATGGGTGTGCTACTGTGTAGTGAGAGTGCACTGCAGGGCTCTTTACATACTTCTGAAGAACAAAGCTGGATTAGTGGAGTTTGGGGGCAGCAGCGCAGTGTGACTAATAACTGGGAGAGACTGACTGACTGCTGGGCTCAGCAATCTCCATCCTGCTTATACTACACCTTACCTCCAAACATGACCCTCTCCAGGAGGGACACAATGCTCTGCCTCTGGACTTTTTTCTTAATTTATGAATGCCGGCACCTGTGTTGAACAGGTTAATGGATAAGAAAGGTGTTTCAGCACAGGTGATGTAATCATTAATTAAGAGGGAAGTCCAGGAGCAGAGCATTCTGTCCCTCCTGGAGAGGGTCATGTTGGGAGGTATGACACTGTTAGTATACAGCTCCACTCCAAGAACAACTGGATAGGGACTGCTGCAAACATGCTGTCATTATGGCTGCCTCCTCCGGAAGCAGGCAGCCAGGACGGCAAAGTGGGGGGTGCAGCTGCTGCATGAGGGGGCATGGCATGGGACAGTGACGCCGAATGGGGGCGGGCCCAGGGCGTGACAGCGGAATCACATCACCACGCCCCTGCTAAAACAATGCAGAGATTACCGGCATTGTGAGTGAGGGGTGGGGACGCGTTGACGCGATTCAACAAGAATCACGTCATCAGACCCCCAGCCGGGCAGCTTCAACTGTGGGTAACTGCAGAGGACTTGGGTTGGGGGGGTTCAGCCAGGAGACTTGCCCACTCTTCCGGAAGGTCGGGAGCGCCACACGATTTTCAGGAGCCTCCCGGCTATTCCAGGAGAGTAGGCATGTATGGACTGCTGCGACTTGTAAACCTATGTGAGCAATGCACACAATCTTTACTCTGTTGCTGACTTTCCTTGTCTCTTTCACATTGTGCTGCTTTTACCACTAATTTTGCATTGTCACTGTCATGGCATTTATTAACTGGACTTAAAGGCATTTCTTTGAGATGAACTGATTAATGCAAGACCTTTGCCACAGTTTTAAATAACTTGGAAAGGCAGGAGCATGTATTTCCTCAGACTTGTACAAAGGACTGGGATCGACAGGCATGGCTATGAAGTGGGTGGTCATTAAAATTGCTCTTAGTATTGTATTATGGTCACAGTATTGCTGTCAATATTGTCTGGTGGTCACTAAAATGCTCTCTGTATTATCTGGCAATCTCTAAAATGTTCTGCGTACTGTATGGCGGTCACAAAGATTGTAGATGGAATCTGCATGTGTCATTGTCAGATATTTTTCACTCTGTGCATGCGTTAAATGAGCAGTCCAAAGTCACTTGGATCTGCATCCATGGGTGAACATGAGCAATAACAGATTAGTGGAAAATGGGCTATAACTGGGATGAGTCGCACGATACAACTCCAGACAACATGGATGAAGTTTCGCCACTGGGAGAGACAGCCATCTTGAGTGCACTACAAAGGTTACAATGTGTGAGATAAGCCATACAAGAAAGTAAGACATATACGGGTGACTGAAACATGTGTAATATGATACTGCATGAATAGAACCACGTGTTCTTCACCCTACCCAAGAAAGGACCAACTGAGCCAGCCATGTGGGGCGCACTGCATAGGTTACATTTGGCAGGGTGTGCAACTAGTGGAAGTATAACATCCAGAAAGGGGAAGGGGTGGAATTGGAATAGAAGCTGAATGTAAAGGCATAAAACAGTCTTAAAGCAATGGTGACAGCTCTGAAAACTGTGGTTGTTAATAAAAAAAACTTTTTAAGGCGTAAACTGGAACAAGACTCATGACCAGGGCTGGACTGCCCGTCTGGCACTTCTTGCAAATGCCAGAAGGGCTGATGGGCCGGTCCTGTCACACAGAGAGCTGGGAAGGCCACGGGCAGCGTAGCCTCCGGCCCTCTGGTCTTGCCACTCCCCCGTCTCCCCTTCCATCTCCATAGAAATGGAGGCATGTTGTGAGTCCATGCCCCCCTGTGCGTGTTGTGTGCCCCCCTTCCATCTTGATGGAAATGGGGGCATGCCGCAAGTCCACACACCCCTGACTCACAGCAAGCCCCCGTCTTTAGTGCCCGCGCGCGCCCCTGGCATGCACGCACATGCCAGGGCCGATTTCGGCTCCCAGTCCATCCCTGCTCACGAGTCAGCTTGTGACTAGTGTCTCCCTTGCTTGAATGTGCGGCCTTGTAGCATCTGGCAGTTTGTTGAGTGTGAGTGAGCCGCAGAACCAGCATAAGTGTAACACAATAAAGGTAATCATTCACTAGTTTAGTCTTGTTATTCATGTGTCTGTCCATTTTCATGCAGTTTTCACATTGCACAGCGCCATATACCTGCTGTCGGCAACTTTTTGCACAAGCAGGGTCGGACTGGCCCAAAGGGGTACAGGGGAAATTCCTGGTGGGCTCCACTGCCTTAGAACCCCACCACTTCCTCTACTGTCACATTCCACACAGTGCCCTTGAACTATATATTGTTACTTTATTAGAGGGTCAGAAACATGGTCTCTGATGGCTGTACAAGCCTCTGTGCAGGCTGGTCTCATCCTGTGGTAACTGGCCACAACCCTTATGCATGGGCCCCTACCACAGGATTCCCCCGGTGGGCCTTTCATGCATCAAGCCAATACAACATACAAGTAAGTTAAGAATCCCAGTCAGCGAGTTATAAAACATTATGTTCTATGTTCATCTCTACTTCCAAATTAGTTGTAAAATTGGAAAGCATTTTTGGTGTTTTACTCCTCTGGGCCTTTAAAACTCAGTCTGAATGGTATTCAGAAACTCTGACTTCATCCTGTGCTACATTTAACCAAAGAATTATGCATTGGTTTTATAGTGTTCTGTTACTGTACATGAAAGCTATAAATTGAACAGGACCTACACATGGTGGAACCACAGTGCACTGTGCTGTAAAAATAGCCTTGAGCAATAGTTTTCATGAATCACATATTGTCTACATGAGCTGCAAATAAAACCAGGCACTCACCTTGTGGTCCTACTGTAGTTTCCTGCCATCACAAATATTGTTGTGTTATAATTTTTAAAAGACTTCAGAATATTATGTATGTTATGTTTACTATTGTTTTGTCTTTTAGTACTAGATCTATTAATATGTTTTCATCATATGTGTTCCAAGCTAAAACTGTTTTTGTTTTCTTTTTCCTTGTCTCATTTATTGGGAGAGTAAAGTGTTTATAGATTTGAACTGCCTGCTTTTTTTTGTGCTTCCTTCCAAATGTAATAACCTAGAGCATTTCATATTACTTTGATTTGGACTCTTTTCTCGGGCAAAATGAAATATGCTATAAAGCGCCTATTAAGGTAAACTGTATCTTCATTTTATATATATATATATATATATATATATATATATATATATATCCCTTATAATGTGGATGGAAATAATAATAATAATAATAATAATAATAATAATAAAGCAGGATTATACAAGGTCTGAAGCACCGTATTACTCAATTATTATCATATGTTTACCCAGTTTAATAGCTAATCAGATCACTGTAATGTGCACAGCATCAGAAGATGGGTGCTCTAACCTTGGAGGAAAACAAATGTTCGGTGCTCTGAAACCAACAGTATATTTGTAACTATGCATCAGCATATACATAGGTATGATATTTTGTGCACTATATAGCTACAATGTGGATAAACTCACCTGCCATCCTCAAGGCATCTCCCAAGCTTTTGTAACAAAAAAGTGTTCCAAAGATGTCAGTGCATCTTCTTGAGTCTCAATAAAATATGACCTGACATGTATATCTATAGGGCTGTATGTGACAGGGTCAGTGTGTAGAGGAATGGAGGTGAGGAGAGACTTGCTCTGTATCATTCTCACAGACTGAGAATTATATAGAGCAAGGAGCAGGGTATCCAGCAGTACAGAGTCCAGAAGTGATTCCCATGTGACACTTCTGCAAGAAGAGTTTGATGTTAAATGTGCCTGCATGTGAAACAAATTTCATATTTCAACTTTTTTGTTTTTTGTTTGTTTGTTTGTTTTTAGAAAGTATATTTACACTTAATTTGACTCCAACACCAGTGTATATGGGATAATGTAAAGGATGTGGCTATCAGAAATCACCTAGGGTCATGTGACCGTGTGAAAGCAGGAGGCTATGGGGCACATAATCCAAATACTTGTAGTTCAATTGTTTAGAGATCTAGTTCAGGTAGTGGAGCTGGTGCTCTTGCAACAGAGATGATCTGGGCATCATTGCCAGGGATTTCTCTTCAAGTTTTCCTGGTCATCATAATGAAATAAAATGGAAATGGGAAAACAACTGAAATGTGTACCATATATTATCCTGCTACCTCTTAGTGAAGCAAATCATGAACCGAAGTTTATATTTGTGAATATAAGAGTATAGTATGTTATTAATAACTAAAGCACTAGGGTTAGAAGATAGAGATGTTTAGATGAGGAAAAAATAATTAATATGTTCAACTGCCCAAACATATCTAATGTTTTGGTTTTAAAATGCACATTTAAAGAAACATAAGGAGAAATTATTGAAACAAGGATTTGCTGTTGTGGAGCATGAATGACAAAACTGAACACCTGAGTTTAATTATGTTAGTATTTCAGTTTCTTTTAATCTGGCCATTATTAATTAGTGAATGTCATAAACCTTTACTGCAGTGGTGGCCAACGCGTGGCTCTTGAGCCACATGCGGCTCTTTCTTCATTCAAATGTGGCTCCCAACACTCAAAGTCACGTGACCACTAGAGATCTGTAAACCGCTGCACTCCAGCCAGACATGCAGCAGCACTATGTGGACTGAGAACTGAGGGAGCCAAATACACACGGGGGAGCTGGCTGGAGTGACACATGGGGGAGCTGGCTGGAGTGACACATGGGGGAACTAAGGTGTATTATGTGAATCTGGCTTTTTAATATATTTTATGCGGATCTGGCTTTTTCAATTATTTGATGTAGAAGTGGCTTTTTCATTGTATTTTATGTTGGATCTGGCTTTTTCAATGTGTTTTATATCAGGGGCGTGGCCTAGCAGGCACGAGGTAACACCCCGTTTTTGCAAGTGCGCCTTCGGCTTCAAGTCGGCTCTTTGATGTACCTAACAAGATTTCTTGGCTCTTTGTCTCTGACTGGTTGGCCACCCCTGCTTTACTGTGAACATGGTGGAGTTATATTTTCCTGAGCACATCTTCACTTAGGTAGACATAAGCAACTCACTTTGAATTGAGCATTTATTCACACAATGTTTTCACTCATTAAAAATATTAATGTTGTTTCTGTAGAATATGCTAGGGTTTGCAGTTATACCCCAAAACTTGCATAATTGATAGTGTGGGCAAAAGTTATATTTCATGTATAACTGTACGACACTGTCTGTTGTTATAGTGCCAGGATAATGAACAGATGCCAGTGTGAATATATCTGCATCTTTTTCATATACATTGTAATATATGACTAGTACATAGATGTATTGACAACTGACTAATCACCTATAACAATGCCTCATTTACTTAATATATTTATAGGTTCAATTAATGACAAAGTGGATCGTGCAATTGCCAAAAAGGGTGTTCATTCTTTTTGGACAACTACTCATGTCGAAAGGTATGTGTCTGTAATCCTTAATTGTGATTAGGGATTTTGCAATTTGCATAAAAATTTATAAATTATACAGTATAATTAAGGTAGACGTTGTGTACATCCTTTAGATTCAGTTCTGTAATATCGAAACCATTCTCTAACCATCATTCAAAGTGAAAAAGTTTGACCTGTTGTGTTTTTGTTTATAGCTCAACAATCTGATGTTTCACCCGCGTTTTACTTTGCTTTTCCACTAAAAAATAATATAAAGGCTGAGTTTTGTAAGTTTTGTTGTGCATACTTAGATAATACATAGCAGCAAAGGGTAATTCTTGGGTCTCTGTATGTAGTGGTACTACAATTAGCAGCAAACATTTGTAGGCTCAGTTTATAACTAATGGGCTACAATCAAATTTCCAGTTTATCTAAACAGTGTGAAAGTTGCAATAATACCACCTGTCACTGCCCGTGATGCTAGATGATGTTTGTCCAACTCTTTGCGGAGCACATAACCCTGAGGAGGCCCAGTTTTCCAGATTTTAGAAAAGACAACGTCATGTTCCATTTAAGTTGCCACGTCAAAAAAGAGAGCAAGACGTATGCGTAGACACCTCTATGACATTGATGATAATACTGTCCTTTCCATTTTGCATTACTTCCAGTATAAGAGATATTTTATTATGATCAGAATTTTTTGAATTTTTTTGCTGATGTAAAACCTAAACTACTGTATAAGCATTTAAAGGTTTTTTTTTTGTACTTATAAACCTGTCATTAATCAAGTTTAACAATATTTGACAGATCTCACTTTAAGCTCTACATACTTAAACCACCGCAATCTGTTATCGCTTGCATTCTGATAATATCACCGATATAACACATCGAATTCTTATTAGTTGGATGAATTCCATTCTACTGTGATATACCCTAGATCAGCTGGTAAACATGCAATTGTTCTGTGCCACTCAATCGATTTAGGAGTAAAACTGTTCAACTGGTATCAAGCAGCATGATACTCTAAAATGGGCCAGATTAACCCCTCAATGGCCACATGGGTCTTGAGACACCTAGTCCCCAAACGGTTATTCGCTCACAAGACTGCAGTTCCCTGTGGCAGGTAGCCCTGTACAATGCTAGCCAAGTGCGAATACAAGCTCTTGTCCAATTCCACTGTTTAATCCAATGAAGGCAATTTTAGAGGATAATTACCGACATGTTTTAATGCATATGCATGAAAAAGGATTTTTTCCAGGAGACCGACTTTACATGTTTGTGTAATTGATTGAGGCGCTGACCCGCTATTCAAAATGTTATTTGAGAGCCATCAGAATGCGTAAACTTGCAAATTGCCCGGCTTGTATCTGAATTAATACCTCATTCATCATCATTATGGGTTGATAAGTTAATTTAACCATTTCATTCTGCTTTAATGAGCTATAGTTAAATTAATGCCACATAATATATGAAAGTAACATTTAAATAGAGGCACTGGACTGAGACAAACAGAGGCTGCTGCTATTTGGACTGGAATCGTCTGACATAAATCTTTTCTTCATTACAGCAGCCAGTCTGTTCTAGCAGCAGTTATGAAGTATTTTATTCATTTACTTTTGGTGTTGCATTGCCAACTAGTATAGGTACATTATGGGAGCATATAAATAATGTCCCCTGGATGTCTTTATTTAAATCACAGTTGTATCGAAAGGAAAAGGGATAAGATAACGCATCCAGGCACACACTTATACAAGACTAGGGACCAGGAAGTGTCATCTGATGCATAAAGAATTTATTTTCAGAAACTTAAATTCCTTTATTTTTTTTTAACAATCTAAAGATGTGTGTGTGTGTGTGTGTGTGTGTGTGTGTGTGTGTGTGTGTGTGTGTGTGTGTGTGTGTGTGTGTGTGTGTGTGTGTTTGTTTTCACACATTTGATGATATATCACTTGCTACTTGTTCTTTCATCTACTTACCATTTTGGATTGGGTTCTTTGATGCTGTGAATTTGGTTCAATGGGTGCGTGACCTCTAAGTTAGTTCAAGGACTCTCTTTAAAAACGTGCTTGTAGTTACTTTTTCCGCTATTATCACACGAGTAAATTCAATAGCAAGTGGGTTAGGTAAGGTTGGCTCCTTCATGGAGTAAGGTGGTGTCCTAAGTACACAGAAATAAACCATACAACAGCTATAAGCAACAATCGGTCATGTAGTATTGAAAATGAGCAATATTTCAGTTGATTCCCTATTAACGTAATAACCACATGGTCTTAAGGACATTTAATCAACTCCTCATTTTATTTCCTATAAGTTTTTTTTTAAAGTATTGCATTAAAACCACTTATTATTTGCTAATGTGCGGTATAATTAGAAAGCTGATGGGGCACTAATTCAGGTCTATTAATTGAAAATGGGACGTGGAGTAATATAATTTCTGCTCTGAGATTGCACTACTATTCGTAGTGTGCAATGTGCAATAGATAATCTTACCTAGAGTGTCAGATCAAGAAATGACAGTAGATTTTACCTGGCACAATGGATTATTTTAATAATCTAAAACAAGTTGTATCCATTAAGCAAGTAGTTATGTGTGAGAGAGACAATTTAACCACAGCAGCAAAAGAAGCTGACGATTGAGCAAATCACAGCAAACTGTGTATGTGCTTCATGGACAGGAAAACAAAATATGCGACTGGTCAACTGTGTAGTGTATATTGTACAAATACAAGGCAGCAGATACGTTTTCCATATTGCTCCATTCTTCCTTGTCTGAGCTAGACCAAGCAAGAAGCAGCAGTGTTTGCAAAGCCTGTGCTATTGTCTTGATCCTGAGCTCAGTTACAGGCAGGAGCGTTTTGGTCCCAAACGCGTCCCGTAGATCAGGTTTTTGTCCTCCCTGCAGCAGCTGTCACCCTGTATTATTCGCAGTCAGCTAAATGAAACATTATTCTAAACATATGCATCGTAATCAGTTCGGTCACACTTACAAGAACACGCGTTAATAAGGCAATCAATCACCCTGGAACAAGCAAGTTGTTCTGTAACAGCTCATAAACAGTGTGTAATGAAGAATTGGAGGTTAGCATGACATGCGTTGATCAGATAATCAATGTCAAAGATGCGATGAATGTCAGTAAATGTAGTTTTCATGTCGTTTCTATAAAATCTTCAATTTACAACGAGCAGTTCAATTACCCAGAAAATACAGTCAATTAAATAGGGGTGATTGGACAGTAGGGGGTGGATCATCGATCTTTGTATTCTTATCTAGCTGGTGGACATTTAATTTGGTTTTTCTATTAGTGTTGGAATAAAGAAAATATAAAAAAAATATTAAACAAGCGGCAGATTTATTTTCATGTCAAAAACAATTGGGGGTTTGATGACGGACAGTCTATGACTTGTATGATGCATCCATCCCCCATTTTTAAGTGGAAAAAATGATCCTGTTATTTTGGATAGGGGTTTTTGGCCACTGTCTTTTTCTGTTTGCCTTGCCATCTATCTCAATGCTTTTTGTTTTTTAAGGGTTACAACCTCCCGTGTTAGTGAAGTGAACTGAAAACACGGTGATACATCACTGGACCAAATGTGCTGTAGCAACCCTATTCCTTTAATAGATACATTTAAGAAGAGTAAAGGGAGGTGGGGCACTGTATCTAAAAAAAAAAATCTCCCGGGGAGCTCTCCAGTATATATTTAACTAAACTGCAATTAAAGACAGTATCAGCTTGTATCATTTAGACCTAATGCAATAATAATGGTAAATTACAGGGCCAGGATGGCTGTGATAGCAGACGTTGTATTCCCCACAGTTTAGCATCGTTGTAATTAATGCCAGCCTGAGCAGTTGGTAAAGAAATTTTCATGTAAGGACATCTTGGTTAAATCGAATAGAAACAGACTCTTTGCACACACCATTGACTCTGGCATTTTGTGCTGGAATATCGATTTTGCCAGCCGTGTAGTGTGTTGGTGTCACCTTTACTACAATGATGTTTTTTTTATGTAGTTTATAACTTTTGCATTATATCTTTGATCAAAGTTGTATTTTTCATGTGGAGCCATTTCAAACGTGCAGTATATTTCCAGTGAGAAGATAAAGGTTTTAATATCTAGAAATGTGAAAAGATAAATATATTCTAATCGCGTGCAATTTAAATGACATGCATTCATTTTCGTTATTTTAATCGTGTCCGATGTATTTGTTTCTGCCTTTAGTGTGACTTTATATAAAATAAAATATCTGCTGGCTGCTATAAATAAAAATACCTCGCAATTTGAAATATTACTTGCTTTCAGAGCAATCTGCTTTCCCAGTTGTTACAGTGAAAACAACAGTGTTTCCATTTAAATAATATTTATTTTTCATCACCAAACACAATAAATAACATAATATACAAAGCTTTTTTAGTCCTTATTGCACATTTTTTAAATATTTTACAGTGAATACTTACAGACACCGAATTGAAAACACGCGTTATATACAGATGCATATATACATACATGATGGTCCAATTGACCCAACATAAATAAAATTTATGTAAATCTTACTAACAATCGCTCTTATCAATAACATAATCACGACCGAACCTGTAAACATTATTGCCCAAAAATATATTATGTACATCCATGGTAAGAGATCAGTTGAAAGACGGGAAATGCGTGTGTTGCATAACAGTGCCTGACTCTCCCTCAATCCATAAATTATAAATTTAACAACATAAAATATATTTTGATTGACAGGTCATAACATTACATCAGCGTATCATAGATACTTTGAAATAAACAATATTATTAAATTCCTTCAAGAAAAACATTCTCAAGGGTCTTTTCGAGACATGCTTATAGTCTCCCTGCTAGAAAATAAGAAGAAAACAAGAAGGGGTAAGAAGGATTATGTCCAGACTGCATACAGACCTGAATGCTTCTTCTGAATAGTGGCATAGAGGGGACAGTGGGGGGATCCAGTGTTGTTTATAAAGGTTATTCTAGATAAACGATAGTGTCCATAGACATTCTAATTGGTATACCGAATGTTTGTGATATAGATATCTTGCTATATACTGTACATACACACAGAGGACATGCATGTGTAGGTGTGTGTCTACATATGTACACATACACATTGGACTGAAAAGCACATCACAACCAGGAGCGTTACTTTCCACCTATTGCCATGATATTCTGATTACATACGCGTGTGTGTGTGTGTGTGTGTGTGTGTGTGTGTGTGTGTGTGTGTGTGTGTGTGTGTGTGTGTGTGTGTGTGTGTGTGTGTGTGTGTGTGTATGTCTATTGTGCGGCTCAGTAAGATATATCAGGTGTTTCTGCAGCAGCAGCAGCCCACATGATACACATAGATATATAAATAGATTCGCTTTGGGCCTTAACATGCAACTGCAAGTTCCTTCCAACTGCTCCAGCCCTTGAGAAGATCTCATTATGTGAGGAGTGAAGTGGCACTGCGGGGAGCATTATGGAAATATGTAGGTTTGATTTAATGAGGCTGTTCACACTAGTGGAATATCAACTTTAAGGAGAAAAGTCTGCCCAGGGTGTCCGAGCATCCAAAATGAAAATTGCCAATTTTGATTATAGGAACTGGGCTTTTTTTCAGCGGAATCACTTCAGGTAACAGATATGGCATTAAATAACATAGATCCTATGCACCAAGAACAATGTTTTATGTACCAAGCCTCATATCTGTCTCTCCTAATGACTTCCCTTAGCGGGTTGTTAGTACTTGACAGCAGGTCTCTATGCGGGGAACTTTCCTCCAATTCTACATTCAAAGGAGGTCCATCAGAGAACATGATTGGCAATTTTCGTCATAATCTACACATTATTAGCATCAGAATTGACACGGCAATAACACTGCTAGTTTGTGATGTGCTTTTCAAAGTTCAGGGAACTCCCTGCAGGAACTGGGGTTTGAGAAAGCAAATTTGTGTTACCCAATGGTAACCGAGCGAGGCACGAATATACCTCGTGTTACTGTGGGACATAATTAATCATGGTACCTAGGTAAAACTTGAAAGAAGAAAAAAGAAAAAAAGAATCATATGCCCCACTTTAATGCTGTGATGCATGCCCTATATCAAGATTCAAGTATTTTCCAGATACAAAGTAATGAATCAAAGTAATATAAAGTTTGATAGATCTAGCGACCAGCCTAAAAAAATAAGGCCAATTGTAAATAAATCACCACATAATAACAACATGAAAACGAAATTAAACTAAAGTCAAACATTTGAATTTCGGAAATTGTAAATATGTTTCTCAGCAGATTCAAAACATAATTTGGAAACCATAATTTCCAACAAATATCATATGTATGTGTGACTCATTGTATTACAATGATGTGCTCAGTGCCAGTTTCTGTTCAGGAAAACGTCCCTTTAATTGTACAGTAGCCGATGGTATTACGAAGGAGGAAGGGAGCCGGGTTTTTTAGTTTTTAGGGTTGTTTTTTTTATTAAAAAAAAAAAAGATAAAATCGCCCTAGTTTGTTGGTAATGGCTGACGAACGACCAGTCCTCTCTGCTAGGGTCAGTGCAGGTCTAGGGGTGGGCTGTTCCTGTGTCAGGGCCACAGTTATCTAGTCAAAGGGCTCTCATCTCTCTGCTCAGGCACCGGGGTGACCGACGTTTTGCTGAGCACAGCCGCGGAGTAGGGGAGGAAGCTGCTCTCCGACCTCTGGGAGGCCGCGGTACAATTGAAATCCGAGCCCCTGCTGGCTGAGCCCAGGGCCGACGCCGTCTGGTTACTATGACAACTGAGGCAGGAGCAGGGAGCGGATCCAGGGACAGAGGCGGCAGCTGCGGCCGCGGCTGCGGCGGCGGCTGCTGCGGCCGTGCTATTGATCCCGGCTGGGGACTGATATAATCCCGGATGCCTGAAGCTGCAAAGTAGTTCCGGTCTGGAGTAGGGGTGCGAGAGGGCTCGGAAGGTGTCCAGGGGGCGGATGGATGTGGCAAAGGGTGAGGCGGCCGCCGCCCCGGATGCAGCCGCGGCCGCCGCAGCTGCGGTAACCCCGACATGGGGGTAGTAGTGCAGAGGCACGTGGGAGTGGAAGGGGTAAGGAAGGCTGCCTGTGGCCGCAGCGTGCGTCATCATGTAGGTGTAGAAGCTGGGGTCCGCGGGATGGGGCCAGGACATGGCCAAGCGCTGCCTCTTGTCCTTCATCCGGCGGTTCTGGAACCACACCTAATGCACATAGAGGAGAAGAGGGCATGATTACACCTTTCCCTGCTCATATTCAAGCACATAACAACAGGTCTATAATCCAGAGGAATGGTGGTTTGATAATATTTCCTCTCACCGATCATACCAGCAATTTAAACTGGTCAAAGATGGTTTTGTGGGTGTAAACGTATTCGCTGATAATATAGAGAAGAACTGTTAAACATTCTTGGGATAAAAGTCGTCCATAAATATACTGTAGTATGGTCTTCTAAAACGGGAGACTAATGGACCTCCCTTCAGTGTAGTGTGTGGCAAAGTTTTCTTGTAGTTTACATTACACGTTGCTGTATAAAACTGTACATGTTGCTAACACTTGCATTTCAAACAAACGAAGCACACTGTGATTTTCTTACAAACTATTCATTAATAATCTAGTTCCACAGCTCATCTTGCCATATTTTTATGTAGACCCACACATAGTTAAATAGAGGAATGGCTTGTATACAATATGCAAGCAAACAGGTGTTACAATACAGACTTATGGCATATGTACTAAGCAGTTTATTTTCAAAACCCTCCGTTTTTACAAATTTTGCTTGCCATATTTAAAATTACAATAATAATAAATGTAAATTCAAGAATGTTTTGCATTTAGTTTTATTGCCCTTTTATATCTGGCAGGCTAAATGTGTACAAATCGAGGCTTTCGAAAAATCACTGCTTAATAAATATGGCCTTTAGTTGATTGGAAATGTATAGTTAAAGGTATCTTGCTTGGAACATTATACACCGTAGTGGATTTTTTTAGTGCACTGTTAAAATCTAATTAGTGTTCATTACTTGTAGTCGATGAGACTATATTAGATAATTTCACATTTATTAGTAGAAAGTCATATTTTATTTCCATGAATACCCAGTTAAAAACGCCGATCATTCCCTATAGCAAATTATGTAATCAAACATTTTATATGAGAGTCACTACATTATTGGTTACACGGATAGGGTTAATTAAACTAAATAAAGAAAACAAGCATATAACAGGAACATTTAGATTTAATTGTCTATTTCTGTGGAGTAACAATAAGATTGTACCGTTCTAAAACACGACTGTCATTTTTTGACATTTTAACCATTAATCTGCTTTGTCGGCAACCATATGCTTTTAGTCTGATAGCCATGAAATTGTATAATTTCTGACAGCACATTACAGGCTCATTGACACACGTTGCAGCACACATGTAATTGCACTGTATAGTCGCTTACAATTTTCAAATATGTTTGAATACATATAGAAACTTTAATATTCGACTGTACCCGGTACATTAAATAAATCCATGTATTACGGTATACTCCCGTGTGTTGGATCTCGTACTGTATTTTTATATTATTGTAGATCTTTTAACTGTAATATTACATTAACTAAATCTATAAATTACTAAAAGTGTTGTACCAAAGAGCACGGGTTTTCGGTTTGCTTATTGTTCAGATATAGACTTTAATTTTGGAATGCTAACATAATAGCCACGTCTGTGATGGAAGTGGTACATAAAAAGTATAAGGTGTTCCCCACGTCTCTTACCTTGATAGTTGTCTCTGGAAGGTTGAGGGCAGCTGCCAGCTCACATCTCCGGGGCCGTGACACATAATTCTCTCGGTAGAACTCCTTCTCCAACCTGGCTATCTGCTCTCTAGTGAATGCTGTCCTGTATCGACGCACCTGGTCAGCAGCTGAGCTGGAGCTCCCCACGGGATTACAGCTATTGAGGCTGCCTAATCCAGAATTTGCAGAGGAGCTGGTGGTATTGGCCACTGAGCCACTGTCTGCAGCCACACAAGCAGGAAAAGACTCAGTTATACAGATAAAGAAAGACATGCAAAAAAATAATTATACAGCTCAACTAATTTACTTTTCAAAACTCTTAAAAAAATAAAAAATGCACAAATAATGGTGTTAGATATATATATATATATATATATATATATATATATATATACAACTGTATAATATTTGGTGTATATCATCTTTACTAATGATAACAATAAGACTTAGCCACCACTTTAGATGTGATTTGGAGGTCTTTGTATTAATGTGAAATGGATGGATGAAATTTTCTCTATAAACATAGTTATAGCTGATTCACGATAAGATTGTACTCCTTATTTGAATAACCCCATTTGTACTTTCATACAAAATCTCACCATTAAATATAAGATTTTTCACTCGTGTTATTGAACGTTACTTCTGATACATATACATAAAAGTCAAGATGATCTTAGACTTATATTTATAATTGCTATATGAAAAATGCATATAAGAAGTAAAGGGCTGTATAAAGATTTGCCTATTTGGGAAACAGCTATGATAGCGGCGTAATACAGAATCGTTAGGCAACTTTATTGCACAGAATGATACATTTGGAGTGTATGTTAAAATATGAAATAGTAATGCCTGTACTGTTCCTATCATATTGTGTTATTGAATGCAATAGGAGAAAACAAAGTAATTGATCCTTTTTCATCCTCCCCATTCATGTATTTACTTCATTAATCTCCTTGTTTCTCGCGTGAAATTGTTATATTATATCAATATTTCAGTTTGGTGTTAATACTTTCGGGTTTTTTTCAGCTATCAGAAGCATTTAAGAAGCATATAGATCGTGTAGAAAAATACATCCGTCCTTTTGACAATTTTTCCAATATTATTAATGTCTAAATGGCTTATGCAAAGAAAAAGTAAAATAAAACAGGTTTATCGGGTTTCTCCTTTTATGTTTCAGTTGTGGCTTAGTTATTTCTGTAGTAGTAGAAGTATGAATATTATGCTAACTCCAACTGTATGTGTACTTAGATTTTTTTATTTTATTTTATTTTTTTTAAATTGGTGTTCACGTATCCCACGTAATCACTCTCGGAGAAAAACAATAATGATTTGAATATAATGTATAAATATGATTGTGTTTTGGCACCATGTGCAAATGCTTAGGTGCTTTGCATCGCACACAGCGATATTGCTTGTCAGGAAATTGTAACATGTGTTGTCATCTTTTTCCTTGTATCTATAAGAATATAAACAAAATAATCGACGTACCTTTGTTGATATTGTCCTTCAGCTGGCTGCCACTCAGGCTGTTCGGGGAGCGCAGGGATGAACACCCCACCTCTACATCACTGCTCATATCTGCGTCTGAAGCAACTTCCGAATACTGGCTTATCTTCTTCCCTCTGTCACACAGGGAGATGTCTGCTGCGTTGTTACTATCACTGTTGGGATGAGGGATGCTGAACAAATTGTCTATTTCAAATCTGCCTTTGCTAGGAAGGTCCCCTATAGATCCATGCATGGAGGAAGAAGTTAGTCTGGGACTCAAGCGGGCAGCGTGATGTGCATTTTCCAAGGCCTCTAACACTGCATTCCCAGCTGAGTCGGATAAATTGGAAAGCCTTTTGCCTGTGGTTGGGCTGTGCAGACCTCTTTCCATGAGAATCATCTCTTTTCTTATCCTTTCCATCATCTCAGCTTTGTGAAGAGGAGAGAGAGAGAAAAAAAAGTCAAAGTAGAAGGGTTGGTGCTGTAGTAATGATGATCTGCCTGCAGCAGGGGCCAATTCACATTTAGCCTGGCAGTGTCTCTAAATATCTTCTTTTTTTAGCGTTGCGTAAAAATTGTGGGATGCCAAAGCGATAGAATGACTGGTCAAAATGACCCATACATCCTTCCCAGGCAGAAATGTCATTCATCAAAAACTAGGGCTCGTCATTAAGGTATGAATGACGCTGTTGAATAATCATTTATTGTAACAGTTTTATAAGCAAATAAATACAGGCTCCTGTCACTTGGCAGTGAAGGCGGGTTCTGAGCAGACAAATATATCCAGGTAGAGAGAGAGAGACAAGGAATGAACGGTTACGCTCCTGATCAGATCTTGCTTCAATTGCTGTGGGGTTTGGCCTCTAGGGTGAAATTGACAGTCTGATTAATAAAACGAGCTAAGCAACATTTCCCGTTCATTTAGGGGCATCATTATGCTGATTTTTGTTTCGTTGGCTTTTAGGTTCTAATGATATTGGCTTTCCCTTTTCTTTTTTTTTTTTTTTCCATTCTCGATGAGTAAATCAGCATTATTACAAAACAAAACCAAGTGTATTTTCATCCTTAAAAGCTGAATAAATGAAACGGAGTGTTGGCATCTAATTTCTACCTAATATGTGTCTTGTGAAAAATGAAAAGACACATTAATGTTATTGTTTCCCATATCTCTCTGGGTGGCTGTATATTTTTTTTAGTAAATGTGCTTTCACAGTACACGGAGTGGAGCAGCCTGTCTTTGTTGTACAACATAAGCATGATCACATTTTCTGGTCAATATTTTTCAGGAATCGTTGGCAAATTAATAATAGCAGTCTTTGTTGTTGTTTCCTTTTTCTATTTCTTGTCTTTTTTACGGTCAACAAAACAATATCCTTTCAAGCAAATATATGCATAATCTATAGCTCTCTCACTGTCGTTCTAATTGGTAGCGAAGGGGCCTTGTTACATAAATCAGTGGACATTACATTTGATATGAAGATGATCAGAGACCTAATGATGGTTTATTTATTTATTTATTTATTTATTAACAGTTTCTTATATAGCGCAGCATATTCCGTAGCGCTTTACAATTAGAACAACAGTAATAGAATAAAACTGGGTAAATACAGACATAGAGGTAGTTTAGCTCAATTCTTACTAATTACTTATTACCCAGGATCAATAGATACCAACAATTTTTCCGTCTCTTTCAAATTGAGGTTTTCTTTCACTTTAAAGCTTGATTATGTAAACTTTTGGAGAAGTAGATGTTCAAGCTTGTCGTTTTTTTCACGCTATAGCATAGATCAGCCATAAGAAAACAGAGTGATGTTCCTTAATGCCTTGGATGACAGCAGTTTAAGTGAAAATACATGGCTATTCCCAGAAAATACAGCCGTCAGTCGTTCGAGATCCTGGAGAACTGAGATTATTGTTGTTGAAGTGGCCACTTGAGTCATATTTAATTTCCAGTGTCTGATGACTAAAAAAGAAGACACCAACTATCATACCGCTGTCGTTTGGCGCCCCCATCAGTTTGATTTTAGGTATTGCTGTAAGTGTCAGAAACTGTAAGGACTTTTTGAGGATATAACTAGATTAACTAGTTTATTATTTCGCTTTCCAAAAAAACTCGTTTACTTTTGAAGTTAAATCACACGTTAATAGATGTACATGCATCCAACAATCGTGACTTTTAATTACAGTCCAGTTGTACAGAATGCATTGTAATAAAAATAATAAGTATATATCTGACAAGATGACCGACCATTTGTCAAGTAGATTTGAATAACAATCAGACTTGCAGAAAGTGGCTTGCCAGCTGTTGGGGAAGGCTCAGTATTACAATCAGAGGTAGTGCTTTCTTGGACCTGTAGTTTAAGAATGGGCGTAGACCTGCGAGTTTCTTATCGCTTTGAATTAAGTTATTATTATTATTATTATTATTATTATTATTATTATCATCATCCTTTATATGGAACCACATGGGAACCGCAGCGCCCAATTACAGAGTAAACAAATAAGCAAAACATGAAGACAGTGACTTACAATTCAATACAATATAGGACAAGTACAGGGTATGTAAACATATAAACAAAGAAATCTGGTGCTGTACCCATAGCGACAAATTAACTAACAACTATCTTGTAGGACAAATGAAAGCAGACATCTTATTGGTTGCTACGACCCCCTGTGTGCCATAGCTGTTTACATCGCATTTGCTGTTGATTACTTTTCAGTGTTTATTATCTCTTTCTGATAAAACTAATTGTGTTATAATACAACAGTTAATTGTTTTATGTGAATAATTATAGTGTACAGATTGTACCGATTATTTGTATAATATGTCTCATTTCCTATCAGAGTTTTAGATGCTTGATATTATTTACTGCACTATCACTTTGTGAAAGCAAGTGTCCTTTGTTCTCTGAACATAATAGTGTCCTGCTGGGACTGTAAACCCTCGAAATACATCGGGGAGCTTCATGAGGCCACAGAATAAAGAATGTGTAGGTGTGCAGATGGAGTCATCTATATTTTGACCTTTAATAGGATTACTTGAGCCAGGGCAGTCGGACTTAATCCTTTACTGTAATGACTTAATCCCCTGATGTATTGTTCTCTCTCTGTATTGTATTGCATCTGAGAACAATAGATGAAGGATTTATGCTAATAAACCATGGTGTGCCTAGGCATAGCAGAGAAGCCAAGATAAACATGGCTCCATCTGTATGTATGTGTATATGTGTGTTTTATGAAAGTCGCACACACCATCCAATCCTCATAGTAGTAGGTACAGGGTCATGGTAAACAATAGATAACAATCCATCCTTTAAGTGTCCACTAAAGGTTCAAGCAGGGATCAGACCAGCACCCAATTTCCAATGCCAAGTGTTTAATAAAGTCAAAACCAATCCAAATCCAAGTTAGTATTCAGCCCTTAAAAGCTATATACTGTATGATAAGATGAATATGATACTTATCACTATGGTAGAGTCCAACATGGTTCCTCGGGATACAATTTAAAACCCAGTCAGCTTCCACCAGCTGTTTTGGTTCTAAACCTTCATCAGGGGACCGCTGATGAAAGATTAGAACCGAAACAGCTGTTTGGAGCTGACTAGGTTTAAAGTTATATCCCCTGGAACCATGTTGGAGTTTACCATGGTGATAAGTATCTTATACTGCATTTATGGCTGAATACAAACTTGGACTTGGATTGTAAATTTTGACTTTATTAAACACTTGGCATTGGAAAATGAGTGCTGGTATGATGCCTACTTGAGCCCCTGGTGGATGCTTAAAGTATGGATTGTTCAAGTTACATGTGTATATCTACACACACACACACACACACACACACACACACACACACACACACACACACACACACACACATGTCATCTTACTGCGATGTGGTACGCTGCATGCTGCATTGTGTGCCAGACTGCTTCATTAATTCATTCTTTTAAGAATTAATGGAGCAACTGCCAGGCAGCAATTGCAAACTACAGTGATAAAATAAAACAAAATAAAAAAAAATTGAAAACAACACTGATAAAACAAAACTGGGTAAAATCAGACAGTCGTAGAGGTAGGAAGGCCCTGCTGCAAGCTTACAATCTATAGGGAAGTAGGCACTGATACACAAGGATAGATGTTATAAAACCATATTATATTTCAATGCAAGAGAACATGTAAAACTCATAATTGTGGCATAAGTACATTTTTCAAGGATTTTATTTATTTTTTTACATCTGACTAAGCAGATCCACATTCAGAAGTGATATGACATGAGAAGTGTTGGTTTTCTACAAAGCCATGCAAACTTTCATTATAAAATGTGTGGCAGTAATGTGGTATGCAACTATAAAACTTAAACATATTTGGACTTAAGAGGTGCATTTACTTTCTCAGGCAACTTAATTCAATGCCAGATATTTGTTCTATGGTAAACTACAGGTGTTTGAAGGTGTACCTGTAAAAGGCCACTTTTATGGCAGGTAATAACTCGAAGCAACAACTAAATCTATTCCATGATGCTCTAGAACAAAATACCTGTTTGCTAACATATATAATGTATAAGCGTATTACACTGTGCAGTCTGGAATAAGCAAAGCGTCTTCGCATGTCCAGTTTGTTTATAAACACTTGTGTTGGTTCATGAAAAATTAATTTGTGCAATCACAAATGACTGTTAAAGTGTTATTTTGTCTTTGACTGTGGAACCTTTCAGTGGAGTCTTGTTTACGTTGCTGAAAAACCACTGGAAGAAATGCTTACAAAAACTATGGAGGTCTAAATAGTGGGTAATTCCCCATATGCATAAGTTGTAATTAAAACACTTAAAGCACTCTGTTAACATTGATAATAATTTTAGTTTATACATTCGTTTCCTTCGTATGTTAACCAAAAATGTATTTGTGGCCATATATGTGGCCGGATTGCAAAATTCAATTGAAAACATATAGAGACATCTAGTGGTGATTGTTCGCATTGCATACTTTGATCCATGCTATGAAAACAAAACAATTTTCTGACTTTATACCCAGTACTTAATTCATAAGTCGATAATCAAATCCTTATGTTTTAGTTGGTGAGGATTGCTGAAGTTTGTCTTTACGTTGTTTTTATTCACCCTAAAATGATGAAAATATATAACTTATTAAGTAATAAAAATGTCACAGTGGAATACTGTTTATCTTACAAAACTTTTTTTTTTCTAATAAGCAACGTTGGTCGGAAGAAAGAGTAACCTAGGATAAATAATTATTTTATTTTTATTTTTTTAAACAATCTGCCAAATTAAATGTAGCATTGTATGAATCTAAGTGCTCTGATTTTAGATAGATAGATAGATAGATAGATAGATAGATAGATAGATAGATAGATAGATAGATAGATATGACTTATCCATTATACATTCCAGTATTTCATGGAATACCATCTAATGGTGCCTTATTGTTATATATCCGAATATAAAATATATCGCTGCTTAATTATTATTATATTAGTTGCAGAAAAAGAGCATATTCATTGAGTGAAACTTTAGATATAACACATACTGTTATCCATATCAACTGTATCAATGGACTATAGTTAATAAAAATGCATCGGATAGCTCTATATAAATATATGTATAATTAAAAGAGCATTAGAGAACATTATTATTCAAATTATTATATGTATAATTAAATGATATAGTTCAGATTTATACAATAAATAACCATGCACACCACACATTTCTTTAAATCACATTTTTTATTGTGACGTTTGCATTAGGGTTTTCATTATTTTTTTCCACACTAATACGGAAAATCCTACCTTCTCAGTTATTCATATAAATGTAATGTAAATACAGTGAATAAATACATTGAAAAGCACAAAGCTGTAGTCAGCTATTTGTGTATGCCAGAAGATTTTTCTTAGGCAACTGAAGTATTTTATTTGTTTTATATGTTTTATCATTTACATATTTTTGTGGCTGAATGCTTCTATAAGCGACTCCTAAGTAGCTGTAATTTGGTTGGGACTTTTACGATAGAAAGTATTTCTTTCTAAAATAATGTCTTCCAAGCTCATAATTTGTAGAGAACATTAATAGAAAGTTAATATACTTTAACCTTGAGGTAAGAACCGTTGTCCATTGTCAGTTGTTGGTTTTATAGATTATAGCAACCATAACTGTTTTTTTTATTTTATTTTTTGCGCTTTTTATTTTGTGGATGTTTACTATCTTTCATAAATGAACCAACAACAGTTACATAAGGAAGACACAACACAAAACATTAATTTAGTACCCATATGTATGTACTGCAGTTACTTAGAGCTATTGTCAGTTTTTTTACGTGAAAGTATTTTTGCTTGTGTATAAACAGACAACACTTACACAAATATATTGCTTGTGTGTATGTCCTGCTTATCACTTTTCTGTTTCCACGTATATAACTAAACGAAGCAGACCTTTTTATCTTCCATATAATTTTCAATTACAAGTTCACAAATACCCAAGGTGGGGTCAGCTTGTGGGACGTCTCATGTTTGTGTCTTTGCATTTTAATACCAAAATATTAGTATAAAAGCAAAACAAAACAAAAAACCCCACAGATCTACGAACAGGGTATTGCATTGTCACGAGAGACAGTCAATAGCATTTTGTTAGAACAGGGCGATATTGAGGAATATGTATCTGCCCAGAGAAACATAACGAGGCATCGCTGATTGGACGTAACGTCTCACTTAATAAATCTGAAAGTTTCATTAAAGCTTTCATTCTGACAACGAAGGAATGCAATAGTCGTACAATAGACCATATGCACAGACTGATGCATATGCACTGCAGGTATGTTTATTCACGTATATGAAATGCTGAAAATAGTTGTGATGCTTTAATATGAACAACTAAGGACAACTACAGCAATATGTCTGCATTGTGTCCTACTACTTAACATTTGCAGAAACCTGGCGCTCGTTTACTCCTGTCAATATTATCACTCAATTATATCTGAAGGCACAACATGTTAATTATACGGTATGCGGGCTTATTTCCTTAATAATTATGTTTACGTTCTCATTGGCTAACACAAACGAGTACTTGGGCTCTGAAACGTGCCTTGAAGGTTTATTTGGTAATATGTATAGGTGTGTGGTTATATTTATCATTTATTTTTGTGAGTTCACTTTTCACAAGTAGATTTTTTTTTGTCTACAGCTACATTTATTACTCAGCACATTTTTGTGAACAGTTTGTTAGTGTTTATTAGATTTTACATAAAAAGTGTCAGAGTAGCAGCCTGAGAGGTGATCAGCTTCTGCAAGGTGCTTGGTGGAACATTTCAGCTCTTCACGATTCAGATGAATAACTGAAGTGTCGGATCATGTTAAAATAGGGAAACTGAAACGAAGAAAATAATACAATATGGTAAACCCGAACCTCTTGCAGAGCAGTCAAGTGGGTTGATTGCTTGTTGAGTTTAATTCCGTTCTGAGACCACGTGGGATAAACTAACCAATGCTCAGCCTCATGGCTACTGCAAACAGATATGTAAAATGACTCTCCCCCCCACCCCTCCCAATCTGAAGTTAGTTTTTATAAACGTACCACAATGATCTAACCTGCTCGGAGGGATAACAATTTCCACTATGCCCGCACTGGATTGAAAGAGTGATGTGCAAAGCTCTGAGCAAACGCAACCAGTGGGAGATGGAAGGATTGAGAGGAGGAGAGGGGTCTTCCAGCAATCAGTGCAGGAATTTCCTCTCTTCTCCCGCTGTGTTTGGCACTCCGTCCAGCAGAACAGTCCCGGGATTAGCCTACCCTGGCCCTGAAAGGTCCGGTTCTTCTCGATCGGATGCCACCAAAGAAGGACCAACATGTCCAGCTTCAACTGGGCCGTCAGCCCCCTCTCTTGGATATGGTTACCACTTTGGAAACGGATATTACAGTTGCCGCATGTCTCATGGTGTGGGACTACAACAGAACCCACTTAAATCCACCAGTCATGCCTCTATAGGTAGTTTTCCAGTAGAGAAATACATGGACGTGTCTAGTTTGGCCAGTACAAGTGTCCCTAGTAGTGAGGTACCTACGAGGGCTAAGGAAGTATCTTATTTTCAGGGCTACACTAACCCCTACCAACATGTCCCTGGATACCTAGACATGGTGTCAACGTTTAGCTCTGGGGAGCCCAGGCATGAGACATACATCTCCATGGAAGGCTATCAATCATGGACTCTCGCTAACGGGTGGAACAGCCCAATGTACTGTGCAAAGGACCAGGCTCAAGCCCCACACTTCTGGAAGTCGTCATTTCCAGGTAGGAATTAGTGTGTTGTGTCAAAGCCTGGGGAAATCTTATGTGCTGTGTGGACCCTACCATACTTAGGCAAACACGCCTACTTCCACATTGCAGGGCCATCTATCTATCTATCTATTTATCTATCTATCTATCTATCTATCTATCTATCTATCTACACACATAACTAAGCAGTTCGACTATATGAATGTATATTATGTTTTGTTTTATAAGAATAGATATGATTATGGAAACAGATTACACATGTTTAATTTCTAGAATCTTAAAAAATAACTGTATTTCTATAACTGAGAGTGAATGTTTACTAGTCAGCTCGATAAAGTCAACTTCTGTGATATTTGTGCTTCTACAGACAGATTTTTTTTTGTTGTTGTTTTGATTTTAAAATCCTCAGTAAAACTTTTATCTTACTCACTCTAGGAGACGTAGCACTAAATCAGCCAGACATGTGTGTCTACAGACGTGGAAGAAAGAAGAGAGTGCCTTACACCAAGCTGCAACTCAAAGAACTAGAAAACGAATATGCCACTAACAAGTTCATTAACAAGGACAAGAGGCGAAGGATATCAGCAGCAACCAACCTTTCTGAGAGACAGGTCACCATATGGTTTCAGAACAGGAGAGTAAAGGACAAAAAAATAGTATCTAAACTAAAGGACAACATCTCCTGATCTTGTATGAAGCTCCGAAGTACAGTTAAACGCAAACCCCGGAAACGATTACAGTGTCAGTGTATTATATCTGCGGAGTTTCTCGCACAAGGTTGCCGATGACCTCAGATATTTTCTTTCAATAGGTTTCTATATATATATATATTTTGATGAATCCAAAATCCCTGTTTTTGGTCTCTAACCGAAACAACAATTGTGGACAATGTGCTATTGAGCCCCTGTGACATATATATTGTTGTAAATTATTGTATTGATCACAAATGTTGTAATGGCCATCAAGCTGTATTGTTCTGTCTCAGGAAACATGTAGTCGACAGTAATAAGCAATATATTATTATTCTCCCCCACCACCACATTTCAGAACATCTCCCCTATTATCTTGGGGAACGCTTATACTTGCATGTTTTACGTTGCTCTGTAGTTACTGCCTTTCATTTTTTTAAATCACATAGATGTTTAATTGTTATGTTTTGTTTACACCAAGGATATTATACTTTTTTTCGTCATCTAACCCAAAACGTTACTATATGAGTTCAATGACTTGTAATAGTCACTAGTTGTAATTTGACAAACACGTATAAGGCAACATTTAATGCACTCGGAAGGATCAATGAGATTAATTACCTGGGCATTTTTACTAATATTATTTTTTTACATAAAAAAGTTAATATTTTGTAGATATACTTTACAATTTCCGTGTTATTATTATGTAATGGCATAAGCTTCAAATAATACGTTAAATTTGTTAAAGCGATTTTAAATGTGTAAAAAAACATATTTTTTTATAAAAAAAAAACTTGTCAGGAATAATATTTATTGTCTTAACTTGTTTCCTTGTAAATTTCTGCATTATGCAAATGGCGGTTTATTTAATTACCACACTTTGTGTTTATTTGTGACTTTTTAATCCATAGTTTAATGAAGACACTGACACCTGATGGCTGACTGACTTCACAATGTGGTTGATCAAAAGTTGTATGGACAATGTAAAACAATGAATTCCAAAAAAAAAAAAACCAACTACAACAAAAAAACAACAGTTTTGATGGTGCTGGTACAATCAGTTTCCTTTTGTTTAAGGATTACTTTATAAGGCACTTGTATAATTTTTATCTATTTTGTATTTGGAAATGAATACATGAAACATTTACTATTCTGGTCTTCAAATAATTTCTGCTTTAAATAAAAACCGTATTTAAGTTCTTGCTTTTCGTGTAATAATACCGTAGAATGCTGGGTATTTTGTAGAACAATATTATTTCTATTCATCACGAATTAGTATGGTTGTTTTCAAATTTCTCCACTCTTTATATAAAGGTAGATGACATTATAGTAATGTTGATTTAAATGAAGCCAGTGGCTCTTCAGTTCTTAAGGAACTACAGCCTCTAGCTGGCAGTACATGATGGGTTTCGTAGTTTCATGTAACTGGTGAGTCACAGGCTTCACATTTCTGTAAGAGACGGTCAAAGCTTAATAAAGAGTCAACATAGGTGCAACAACTAAGGGAGGGCAGTTTTATTATTAACTAGCAACCATATACCCCTTGGTATGAATCTGCAAAATAGACTTGAAATCTCTATATGGTGTGTAGCTAACTCTCTGGATGCAGGACTTGACACTGGAAGGGGACCTTGTTTCGGGAAACATGCAGTGTGTCTAGGGCCAGGAGACAAGCTACTAGGAGGTATTTATCCCCGGGCTACACTCGTGCAATAAACTTCACCAGATAATGAAAGAAAAAATACTGCTCTGTGCTTGGAGGCGGTTTTATTTTTCCCTTCTGTGCTTTGATAATTGTTAAGTTGAAGGCACGTACTTTTAAATAGGTAGATCTTTTTTGTTTTGTTTTGTTCTTTTATATACTTCAAATACTAAACTTACTAATGATACACTTTCCAATGGAGCAATATTGGTTCCTTCAGTTCTACCTATTTTATTAAACAATGATTTGATTCTAAAACGACATTTCCAAGTGCAGCACACGCATCTGTAAACAGGGAAAAGCAACATACCATTGCTGCTGAAATACCAGATGAGTTGTTAGCAGTGGCCTTTTAATTATAGGCCACGTATATTGTTACACAAGAAAGGGATCTGCAAAGCCGTTCATTGTTCAGTATATGAGATAGAAACTTAATTTGTGTTTTACCAAATGTAACCTTTTAGTTTCTGATAGCTAATCATTTACCATACAGCCACACTAGGCACATGCTAAGGGCGGCACTCTTTGTGGGGCTCCAGGCAATATAATTTACGTTAATTGTATTTACCGTGAGCCATATATTTTTTGTGATCATTAACAAAAACATGTATTGCAAATAAAGATAATGAACTTGGGTGTTCATTATAAAGTGACATGAGCAAGTTGCGGTGCGCAATTACTAATCTTAGATGTGTAATCACAATGCCCATGGTACCCATGCCCACTTTTAATCCGAACCCTTAAACACCTCTCTAGTAATAAATGAGGACATTTTTCATCTCCATTCTGTTCTATGTAACGAATATATTGTGACTGAGATACATTTCTGTGTCGCTAATATTGGATTATATAGTACATTGCCTTAGAATTATATATATATGATTAAATGGGACGTGTTGCTCTTATATAGTTCTAGTTCACAACTGAATATACTGTGATACTACTTCACGATTATATATAATATAATACAGTTCTAGTACACGATTTTATATATATTACAGTTCTAGTTCTCAACTGTGTATATATTCTGGTTCACCATTGTATATACCGTAGTTTTAGTTCATGATTGTTTATACTGTAGTACTGGTTCACAAGTGTATATACTCTAGTTATTGTATACATCTGGATATATTGTCCATATATTGAAATTCTAAGTCACAACTGAATATTTTTAAGGTCTTGACTTTATATACTGTTTGTTTCACTTCACAGCTGTGCATACTGTAGTCCTAGGAGATAGATAGATATATATATATATATATATATATATATATACATACACACATACACTTTAGATCTGGTTCTCAATTAAATGCAATGTAGTTACTGTTTACAAGTGTATATACTGTGCGTGCAGTAGTATATCTTAGTTCTAGTTCAGAATATGCATACGTTCTAGTCAACAACTTTATATACTGTAGTTCTAGTTCACAACGGTATATACTACAGTTCTTATTCTGAATTGTATATACTGCAGGTATTGTTTACAATTAGATATGCTGTCCTGCTCTAGTTCGCAAATGAACATGCTAAAGTTCTTCTCCAGAACTGTATATACTGTTCAACTTAAAAAGTTATATGCTGTAGCTCTAGGTCATAAGTGTGCAATGTAGTTTTCATTCAGGACTGTATATACTGTAATTCTTTTTCACAGCTGTGTACTCTGTAGTTCTAGTTCAGATAATGTATATACTGTAGTACTAGTTTAGAATTGTATATATTTGTATATATCACAAGTGTGTATACTGTGGTTCTAGTTCAGAATTGTATATATTGTAGTTCTAGGTTAGAATTGTATATATTGTAGTTCAATGTCACAAGTACATGCACTGCAGTTCTAGTTCAGAACTGTATATATTGTAGTTCTAGGTTAGAACTGTATATATTGTAGTTCAATGTCACAAGTGTATGCACTGCAGTTCTAGTTCAGAATTAGATATATTGTAGTTCTAGGTTACAATTGTATATATTGTAGTTCTAGGTTAGAATTGTATATATTGTAGTTCAATGTCACAAGTGTATGCACTGCAGTTCTAGTTCAGAATTGTATATACTGTCATTCTAGATTAGAATATTATATATTATAGTTCTATGTCCAAAGATTTTATACGGAATTTCTATTTCTGAATTGTATGTATCTGTAGTTCTAGCTCACACCTGTATACACTGTTGTTCGATTTCCCAACAATATATACTGCAGTTCTATATTACGTATATATAGACTGGAGTTCTAGTTTAGAATTGTATATACTGGACTTCTAGTTTTGACATTTATATATTATAGTTCTTTGTTAAAATTATGCATACTGTAGTTATAGTTCTGGATTGTGTATAATGTAGTTCTAGTTCACAACTGTTTATACTGTACTTCTAGTACACAATAGTATATATTGTTCACAGCTTTATATACTATAGTTCTAGTATGGTGTGCATGCTGTAGATATAGATCCCAACTGTATATACTGTAGTTTCTCTTTTGACATGGCGGAGTTCACACGTTTACAAGATTCTACCAATACTTCTAGCACTGCGAACTGTATGACGCGTTACTGCTCATACATTCACTTGTGAGCCATTTTAGTGACCCCAAAACATTTATAAAATCTGGCAATTACACATTGAACTATCAATTTTTAGTACATCTCATTGTTCTTGTTGAAACAACCTGCTGCTTTTCAGCTATTGTACCACAAAGCGCTGCAGTGCATGCTGGGGTTTGTTGTTCCACAACAGTTGTAGAATAAACTCCCTGTTTTTCACCGAGTAGTGTAAATATAAAAGGGTTTACTCCGTAAAAATAAACATACATAATGCGCCATATGTGTACACTTTCATTTCATAACAAGAAAAATTGTTTGCAGTTTGTGCTCCCCCATAGCAATGTATAAATCAAATATTCTGGCTGTATAACTAAATGACTGTGTGTACACATATGTTAATGTCTTGTCCAAAATTATACATGGAAATACATGTATACATGTAATATATCTACAAACCTAACAACCACCCACACACACCCACACCCTCCACCCCCTCCCAAATTGGGGTTAAATCCCACATCACACGACAGTGCTTTCGTCTTCCATCATCAAACTCCGGGCAGCAGAAAGTTTTTGCTTTGGAATTGTCCGACTTCTGCACATTGCTGGATATATATCATGGACCCCAAGACATATGCAATGGGAACAGAGCAGACAGTCGCTGTAAGGAACTAAGGCACTTGACCTTGGGGAACGTGGGTCTTTTATATATTTTTTAATTATTGATATATATGTTGAGAAACACTTGTCAACAATACTCACGCTTCTTTTAAAAATGCAGGACCAGATATCGGTTAAAAATGATGTTGTTTGTATCTTGGCCTCCAAGTATTGTTTCTTCTTAACATTTAACATATATAAACATATTTGCTATACTAAGATATAATTGCTCACCGCCGTTATTGTTTTACACAACAGAAAACACTTTATTTTACTACATATGGAAGATTATATAATTAGGATGACGAGAAAAAAAAACTGTTTCCCTTGTTATAAACTAGGCAGAAAATAGAAAAAGTGGTATTATTCCGCCACCTTCTGGATATTGTGTGAATTACAGCGTCTGACCATACAACCAGAACATTTTCTTTCATTAATGTATTAATACAATCACTGAAGAACTACAAATCCTAAAATTATTTTTAAGCTATAAAACAATTTTGGTATACTTTATGAAATCATTATCTACTTGTTTGAAACCTCAGTAATGCATTTCAGGCATGATTCTGTATTAATAATCCTGAAATATCCACAGCAATCATAATATATAAGTATTATATTGTATTGATAATGTTTTTCTTTAAATCTATTTATCATTTGTTACATTCCTAATTTAAAACATTATTATTTCATTTGTTTTCGGTTTCTGGAGCTGTAATTTATAGGATTAATGGCGATTAAAACGGTTATGATCGCTTCTTGATTACTATACCTTTATTTTATTTTTCAGGCACCACTTTTATTTTGGGCTATAAATGTATTAGGGGCAAAACTTTTCTGTTTTGTATTGTTTTCATTTATATAATGATCTCTGTAAACACTGTTAGACATCCATAACACCGCACTTGCACAATACGATTTAGCAGGAGGGCAATTAAAATAATACATATTTAGCTACAGTTATTTGTAATGAAAAAAAATACTGTAGGCTAGAGCCCATAAACCGACATTTACCGTTACCCACACTAACTAACAACTCAAACAATATACACGTAATCAAACGTATTTTATTATTTGTCCCTGAATTAATTTACATACACGTAGAGTAATGAAAAGATCTATCTATCTATCTATCTATCTATCTATCTATCTATCTATCTATCTATCTATCTATCTATCTATCTATCTATCTATCTATCAGACGTAGATAGATAGATAGATAGATAGATAGATAGATAGATAGATAGATAGATAGATAGATAGAATATTGCAGACACAGATATATACAATAGCTCACGTTATACAATTTAAAAGGGTAATAACAGAGTCTGGGGCGACCACAAGCTTGGGCTGTATAAGCACACACAGTATTCTTTTCCCCAAAGAGGGCGGACTTAGTTTTCAATACCTCATCATTATGTGGATCATTTTGGCATTGTCTCGAATTACTTTAAGAAACTGTAGTGTCTGAATTCGAATGCAGTATGCTGAAGTGACTTGTATGCCATCTCCTGGCGTCCAAATGGTTTGCATAAATTTCAGGCTCAAACATCCTCTTATCGATTATATTCTTCTGTACTGTATTCCAATACAATTAGTTTACAGGTAAAGAGGTATCTTGATTAGTACACTTGTATAATCTTATGTATATTGTATGGTTACTTCGAAGCATGTAGGAAACAGACAAGTCTACGTGACAACAATACATGTGACCAAACATTTTTTTGCTTACATTTCTTTCCTGAGCTGCTTACCACACTAAAAAGGGAGACACCAGTATATTATAGCAGTCTAATAATCTGTACAAAAAACACTAGACATTGCTGTGTGTATATATATATATATATATATATATATATATATATATATATATAATGACGATCATAACGTTCCTTTTGCGGGTTTTTTTAATCACAATTCAAATGGAAATATAATATTAGTTGGTTAAATAATCGTCCTATTTTAATTTGATCTTATTAAAGGGGATTGTGTTCTGTGCTTCAAACTTTACTTTTAGAGCCCTAAAATAAGCTCACGTTCCAGAGCGGCGAAGAAATCTTTAAAAATGTGTGCTGGGGTCTTGTGCTTTGTTTGCATTCAATTCAGTGAGTCTAAAGGGGAACGTCAGGAATGCAGTCCACTTGAACGTGACAGGACAGCAGCCATCCTAGGACCATGCCTTTGGCCTTTGTATAAGGACATGCTGTAAAATGGAAAGCAAATGTTATCCTCACAGTCGTAGACGTCTAATATCTTTAATCACGTTCATATGGGTTTATATGTATGCCTGTACAGATCATTCACAGATGCATTTATACAAATGTACCCTTTATGCATTTGTTCTTATGCATTTGGTATTATTTTGCCTTTGCCAAAAAAAAATCACCACTGCAGATAATAGGAATATAGATAGATAGATAGATAGATAGATAGATAGATAGATAGATAGATAGATAGATATTCATTCAATATATCAATAGATAAATTCGAGGACTGCTTGAGACGTTCTTACGATTACCACTTAATTATATTATTACGTTATTTTACACACACACACACACACACACACACACACACACACACACACACACACACACACACACACACACACACACACACACACACATCACAGTTACTCTCATGTATGGCCTCTAAAATGGACTACAGCTTCTAAAATACAAACATGCGCGAAACAGATTTAAATGAAAAAAATATATTTAAGTAACGAGAGATGTACTATTGTCATCTTATTTGATTGTCTCCAGAAATATCTTTCATCATCAAGTTAAATTGGGATCAATCTACTCCTGTACATGCCTTTATTTATTTATGTATTTGCTATTAAACACTAGTTTGACAATAAACTTATGTTATTTGAATCTATTAACACATTTAATAATTAGCTAAATATATATATATATATACATACATACATACATACATACATACATACATACATACATACATACGTACACACTATCTTTCCGGCACAAATAAAAGCAGTGGGACATACGGATAGTAAAATAATTATCTCTTTGTGTATGCGATGTTTTTGCTTGTTTATTTATCTGGTTAGTACATAGCACCGAAGTTAGTAGCTTGACCTGCAGTTTAATTCTATTTTAATGAAACGAGGACATGAATATAGTTTATGGATAAAATAAGGCAAGACCAGCAAGAATTACATAGGATATTGTTGGTAGATAACGGCAGGTGATCTTATCATTGGAACACTGCACATACAAAACAACGAGTTTTCTAAATATGGGTTAACACACAGCGACATAATTCAACTGTGTTCTTTGTGATATTTTAGAAAACATTGGGTATCTAATCCCTGTATTAATCATATAGGAGTGAAATAATGGTTAGTGATCCACTAACTACTTGTAATTACTAAAATTAGGTATGGGACTGTTAGCAAGATGCGTGATTAAGTATTGTATCTCAAATCCCATTAGTATACAGTATACTGAACTAGTGTCCCATTGACTTGGCTGTGACTTGGTAAACAGATGATTTTAACAGCTGAAAATGGTGTGTGTATTGTACAGTATATTCCCAGGATAGCACAGACTACAGCTCTCAACAGCACACATTGTACACAATCTACTACAAACCTGTTTATGTTGGAACAACTGTGGCGCAAATAACTATCCTAAACGCCAAATAAGTAAATAAATAATATGTTTGTTACATGTGACCTGTATTTTAAGGCTGCTAAGTTTAGGAATACAGACCCAAATATATTATTAATATATTATTAATGCTAACGTGCTTAACCCAAGATTTCAGCAACTAATACGATTCAGTAAGTAATAATGTTGCTGATACTGTATCTATTTATTTATTTATTTATCTATCTATCTATCTATCTATCTATCTATCTATCTATCTATCTATCTATCTATCTATCTATATATTTGTGTGTGTGTGCGCACGTATACTGTATGTAAGTAACTAGGTACACAACCTTTAACAAGTATGTGTGTGTGTGTGTGTGTGTGTGTGTGTGTGTGTGTGTGTGTGTGTGTGTGTGTGTCTATAGATATAGATATATATTGAGAGATATAATACATTAAGTGTGTCTACATTAAATGTATCCATGTTATCGTACTTAAACATAATGTACTTTTTGCAATCAGATCGTGGACCTAAAAACAGCATGTGATAGAACATTTATTTAAAATCTCGTACGTCCTAGGTAGTAGATGAAATATTATCAATGCATTTAATAAGTGAGCAACAGTATCAAATAAATTCATATCACTAAATATTTACGAAATAATATCATTGTGTATTATAGATACATTTCATTGTTATGGGAAAGTGAAAGCATGTGGACGTGTACATGACAAGATAATTCACCTATATAGACAAAACGAACATATATACGTGTTTTTGTATCTGTAGATAAAGTGGTTTTGTTGGTGTTGAGAAATATTGTATCTATGCGACTGTGTACAGAGTGATATCAGTTCCCTGTGCCAGTGTGCTTTTAGAGAGTGGGTATGTACAATGTGTTGTGTCGATAGATTGATATATTAGTGGATTTATCTGACCATTTGAAGCAATAGAAGTGTAAGTCAGGACTAGTCTAGACTGTCTACATAGCTTAGCACCTTAAGGCAGTTTGGCAAATGGTGGAAGCTGAATTTTAGTGTACAGCTGCTAGGCTGGAGAAGCACACATATGTTTAAATGGTAAGGAATAGCAGTGGCAGCTAAACAAGCAAATATACCTACATTGTGAGGAGGAAGGGGGAAGCTTTCTTGCAGAACTGTGGTGGCAATAATTGAAATGACTCAGAATCTCTTCTCCAGTCAGTTTTTACGAGAGCTGCCAGACAGCGTCTGTTCACGTTCTGCAGATACTAGGGGCGCCATAACAAAGTTAAGGTCAAGTTAGTGTCTTATCTTGGGTGGCACAAACTATAGCATGGTATATAATCCATCTATATAGAAGTATAACTTTTTTTATCATTTTGATAAGACTGATGCATCATTTGAACCATTGGAAATGTCACTGAGAATTAAATACCTGTTCAATGAGAAAATGATTGCAGATGTTTCAAGACATCTAATGGTAATGTATTTTCAGTTCAATGCCTTGTATACGTGTTCCCTATACAACGAGTACGTGACAGATTGCTAATATTTCTGAGTTTGTTGGGTGTCTGTTATTGTGTATGTGGAGCTGCAGTTTGTGTGTGCGTATGTGTGTGTTTTGTGTGATGGTTTCTCTGCGGATGCCTAGGCACAGAGGCACAGACATAACAAACACACACTAGGACACCATTGCAGTGTATGATCATGCATGGGTACCCTATGGCTGCTAAGTAATAATAGCTGCAACTGCAGCAACTTGTTCCCATTGCTCTTTCTTTTATCTATTTTGTATAGGTTCTAAAATCAGTCATTACAGCACAGTCTGCATTTCTTATCGCTCTCCTATATGGGTAAATGCATGTGTCGTGAATGGACACCATTTTATAACTGGAGATTGATGAAGTATTGGTCTTGTTTGAGTCTTGTCAAATCAGTGGCTAAAAAAGGGAAAAACATTTTACCGAAATGTCAAATTCGAGGTTTCTGTGAGTCACAGATTTTTTTTCTGTGGTTATTGATACTGAGATAACGCAGTATATAACCCTCGAATTATACATATATTTGTATGTTTCTGTGGTGTGTGTTTGTGTCTCTGAGGCTTGCTAGTCATAGTTAATGTAAATAATATAGCTATCTGCGTAATCGCTTTGTATAGGAATCATGTGTAAATTCCATTATTTAATATGGTCTGCGCAATGCATGTGAATAACTACACGAATACTTAAGCTTGCATTGATATATTAAGAAATGTATTTGGATAAAATTCGTGTATCTATGTGAAACACACACACACACACACACACACACACACACACACACACACACACACACACACACACACACACACACACACACACACACCGAGAGAGAGGTTACCTATGATAGATAGATAGAGAGACAGACATTTTATATATATATATATATATATATATATATATATATATCTATCTGTCTATCAATCTGTATATACATACTATATACATGTACATTTATACATGCTATATACATTTTCCCCCTCCTATCTATACAGTTACGATTTTAAATGAGCGGCCATCTTCCCGTGTGTAGTTTTTTGGCGCTCCTGTTAGTACATGTTATTTAAGTAGCATACCGGTTAGGTTATATGTGTATTATTAACCAGGTAAATGTGTTCACTGTATTTAGCGCATGTAATTATGAACGCTAGTCTATGTTCCTACATATGTACAGAGATCCAATGCAGAACCATTCCTTTTGTTTAGCACACTTGTATGATCTCTTACACATATGTAGTCTTCAAGGCCATTTATTGTTGTCAGGATGGTCTTACTGTAGAGCTGTGTAATTTTTATTGTTAGGTGTTTGGTTTTTTTTTTATTGTTTTTTTGTTTTTACATTCTTGATATATAAATATTTCAGAATTTAATTTAGTATTTATTATAATTAGACGGTAATGCCAATCCAATCCCAAATATTTTCCTCTGATTATCTCTCTGATAGTTACTCTCTGATATCTTTATAATTTCCATTTTTTCACTCTGTTTTTTAAAGTATAGTATACGTGTGTGTGTGTGTGTGTGTGTGTGTGTGTGTGTGTGTGTGTGTGTGTGTATGTGTGCGCGCGCGTGTGTGTTTTCTCTTTCTCTCTATAGATATATAAATATGTGTGTGTGTGTGTGTGTGTGTGTGTGTGTGTGTGTGTGTGTGTGTGTGTGTGTTCTTCAGTGTGTCTATGGACATGGATAACTGTGTGTTTACGCTAGTACAGTGTGGTTACATATGTTAAAATGTTCTTAGGATGTTCCCTACGCTGGCACACAGATGTCCTACATGTTTTCTGAATGCATTCGGATATTATAAATATTAAGCAGATAAAGCTAAGTGTATGTGTAAAAGGCACAGCAGGAATTTTTGTGTGAACTGTTGTATATGCGTTATTTTTAGTATTATACAAGTGAACAATGTTATCATGCGTTTCGTATAAGGATAAATGTATGTATAGGGCGGCGCTGGGCGCATTGCTATGTCTTGTTATTACAGATGTACAGATAAATAATATTATTACTGCGACTGAGCAATATTTAATATACTGTTCCTGGTTTTATACATATGTATCTGCACAAGAACATTCATGTGACTATTCGTGTTGGTGATAGGGAAAGCAGTATGCTGTTAATATGATATTTTGCTTCTGGGTTCCGGATAACTATATAACCTATTTTGAATAAATGTATGTAACGTGGTAATAATCATGTGATTGGTTTCTAAAATATACTCTATATTAGCTAAATAGGAATTAGGTTTTTCTTTATACTAGACTCTTGAAACGTGAGAGCAATTCTTGGAAGCAGCCTGCTACTGTATAAAGCTGTATACGAGATCTTCCTATATAAGCAACAGCTGGGGAGGGTACAATGTATCTTTTTTTTTTTTTTTGCAAAGAGAGGGGGAAAAAATAAGGCAAAGCGTTTAGAATGTAGCAGTATTGCACCTTTGTGCAGTGTGCAGGGAAGTATCATTCTCCGCAAGGCTCTTATAGATATAAGGACATGCTACATGGCGTCACGTGACATAATTACCACTAGAATCAATCAAGATGAATTGCACGTCAGCACACGTTCACGGTTTTTTCTTAGTTGATGCTGTCCAAGCCCTCTTAAGCAATAGATGGATCTTGTTCAATGCAGTGAAATCTCCTTGTTGCTTTCAATCGCAAAAAGGGAGAGATGACTGAGTTTGAGAATTGCAACAACAGTGCACCCAATATGTATCTGCCTGGCTGCGCCTACTATGTGTCTCCATCGGATTTCTCTACCAAGTCCTCGTTTTTGTCACAGTCCTCCTCCTGCCCTATGACTTTCAGCTATTCCTCCAATTTAACTCATGTGCAACCTGTGAGGGAAGTGGCATTCAGGGAGTATGGGTTGGAGCGCAGTAAGTGGCAGTACCGGGGCAGTTACCCCTCGTACTACCCCAGTGAGGATGTGATGCACAGAGAGCTCATCCAGCCTTCGAACCGGAGATCGGATATGTTATTCAAATCGGACTCGGTCTGCAACCACCATGGACCCTCCAGTGCTCCATCTAACTTCTACGGCACAGTGGGGAGGAATGGGATTCTTCCACAGGGCTTTGACCAGTTTTATGACACAAACCAAACATCAACATACCAGATGGAAATGGATGAACAGCCTGCAAAGTCTGAGCTTAAACCTTCCAACCCTAATAGCAAAATGACCTCTACACAAGACAAGAAAGTGACAAGCGACGATAGCCCCGATTCCCCTTCTGGGGAGGCTGCAGCAGAGAAGAGCAACAGTTCAGGTAGGCATCAATTGGGGGCAAGAGTACAAGGCCAACACGTTGTCAGTCTCTTTTTTATATGCTACTTTATAAGCATTCAAGAGTTTTATATATCCTATAAGGTTCCCTTTACCGTTGTAAAGCGTGTTTACGACAGGGAACTAATTTAAGATGAAGATGGTCTATTGTTGAACGTTTTCTTTTATGTTATCATGTTTTGTTGATCACCCTCCCTCCATTACTTGGAGGATGTCATAAAATAGGATACCATGTAGTAGAGACACCATATACTGTAGTGTTCATAGATATAATATGTACAATATTACACATCGTGTGTGTGTTAGTGTATGTATTATTATGTTTGAACAAGTAACGTCATATATATATTTATATATCTCTATCTATCTATCTATCTATCTATCTATCTATCTATCTATCTATCTATCTATCTATCCATATTCATACATACCTACGTGCGTAAAAATAATGTTAATCATAATCAGAACAAAATACTATTAAATAGACTGCTAAATAATTTCAAATCATCACTATGATATTAAGATATTTTCATTCCTTCAATATTATCTGGCAGTTTCCCAGCGGCTTAGGAAGAAGAGGTGCCCATACAGCAAGTACCAAATCCGTGAGTTGGAGCGGGAGTTTTTCTTCAATGTGTACATCAACAAGGAGAAGAGGTTACAGCTGTCCAGGATGCTGAACCTCACTGACCGCCAAGTGAAAATCTGGTTCCAGAACCGAAGGATGAAAGAAAAGAAACTTAACAGGGATCGACTTCAATATTTCACTGGAAATCCACTTTTTTGAGAGGACACTACACAATTTATTAAAACAATTCTTGGGGATCCCTAATTACATTTTACTTGGACCATAATACGAAAGGATTTCCAAATCTCTGGAGGATTCCTCCTTGGTAAGGAAAGGGTCTTGGAAACGTCACTTACAGAATGCAGCCAATGGTGTGTTTTTTTTCCTTCTTACCTTCCCTGAATCTATAACACTGATTATACAGTATTACACTGACTGCAAACATCTAGGGTGGCTCTCAGCAACAAAGACTACAGTACACATTTATTTCAACGACTATATATATATATATATATATATATATATATATATATATATATACAAACACGCATGATAAAGATGCTCTCTTGTGAATATTGTTTTATGGTAAACTGGTGTAACCTTGGACATATTGCATGTCTTCCCAAGTTTCAAGGGTTGAATATCTATGTCAGCCATTTATTGAATTATATATATATTCCCTTATGTACATATTTATTAAATTTTCAATGTTATTTTTTACCAGCCTGAAAACGTTTTATATGACTTTTCGCTTCATTATTCTCAGAAGCCATAAAATTGTCTTTTATTATAAAAAAAAAAAAGAACTTGACAAAAATGTATAGATACACATATTAGGTTACATACCGTTACTTTTTAAATGCAAAGGTTTAAGCCTAAACACTCCGTTTATGTCCGCTTCTGGTTATTCCTAAACGATGATTATCCTGACAGCACATTCTACAGTCTATTTAAGCAGTTTGAGCAAAGTACGATGACATTTGGTGTTTTCAGTGTCTTTTAGGATCAAAAGTGAGGGATCTGGGAAAACTGTTTATTTTGAAAGCTGAAGAATTTGGTTGGGCTTATTCCTTTACACTTTATATGGCGTGACCTACTGGGCTGTTTACAAAACCTTGAACTGTCTAGACAACACAATAAAAGTAGGGGATCCAAGCAGTGTAATTGGGTTATATTAGACACCTTCTGGTGGGCTAAAAGCGATTTCCGCAAAGTGCAATAAAAAAAGAAGTGGGAAAGCGGGATGTTTTTTTTCAGTGACTCTCAGTGGGCGTTTTTATCTTGGCAAAGAGTTAAGTTAGACAAGGACTAAGAAACAGACCTACAATAAGCAGCAGAGAACAAAGCCAGAGAAAAATATATTGTTAAGAAAAAAATTGCTTCAATTTGGGCACAAAACTAAGCAGTTGCCTTTGAACTTCCAAAATGTCAAGGTCAAAACCTTTCACCTTCCAGAATAATTAAATGCCTTAAGGCTTTCTTATTATTTTTCTTAGCTGCCACCCACTAGTGTGCATTGAAATATCTTGACTCTAAAACATTTTATTATAGGATAAGTAAATCACTTAAACAACATTATGTTGTGGGGTTTTTTTTTTAAATCGACATAAGATAGACATTCCACATTTGCATGAATTAATTACACTGTGTTTGGTATTTATGTTAAAATTGCAATAAAATAGAAGTGAAGATGTTTTTAATGCGTTTCCGGTTATATAGCAAACATACTGTTTGAAATCTTTCAATATCACACTTGGAACGTGAAAGAAAAACTCGATTATATTTGTTTACTTACCAGAATAAATTCACGCAGTAGTGATCTTTAATAGTTTTATCAATGGTAACAAAACAATAATGCTAAAATCATTAGGCGCCAGCTTAATAATTAATTCAAATGTGTTTCATGTCCATCAACATATGGCTATGTCAGAAATATATAAGAAAAACCTATAACATGCATACTTAGGTGTTCTTCCTTTTTAATTTTTAGGTTTATTTTATTGCATGGCTTACATACCTCAATTCAAATACAAATACGACTTCATATGTGTCATATTTTAAACATCCACAAGAGGGCGACTGGTGTACTGAAAATAGCTAAAATGTTAGAACTCATATCTTAGCATTGTACATAAATTAGAAACCAAGTCACATAAGGATTCTAGATTTTTCTCTAGAGCAACGATTCTTTTAAAATACTGCTTAAGTAATATATGTTTCAATACCTATAGCTCGATTTCATTGTATTATGTCTAAGCCTTGACATAAATATGGAATATAAGTGGCTAAAATCTATAATTTTACAGAGAACCAACATTATTGGCGCTGCGCAATTACCACCCAACCCTACTTATAGAAATATTATGCATTGATAGTATTTAAAAAAAATTAAAAATACATAATCTTAGAAAATGGATGTCTATATAGTATTGTTTGCAATCACAAATTATAAGGCATGATACATCATATTTAAGAAGAGAAATAAGATGAAATAAGATGAAAACAAACATATGGTAGGGATTTTTTTTGTATGCTTTCTTCCTTTTTGAAACAAATGTGTCATTGGAAAAAAAAACTTTTATACCAATATATTTATGACGAAATATGCCCGGCTCGAAACAAATAATAGCAGACCACACATTTTCTTTATACTTGTATTCTGGATGCTAATAGAATCGAAATATTAATTATTCTATAATTTCGATAGATATATGCAACAACTTGAATATTGAAATAACACTCTAAAAACAGGAATTTAAAGTGCAACCACCCTTACTCTAACATACAAATAAATGTGTAAGTTTAGATTTAATAATAATTCAACTTCGTGTGTGTATGTGTGCGTGTATATATATATATATATATATGTATATATATATACACACACACACACACACACACACACACACACACACACACACACACACACACACACACACACACACACACACACACACACACATAGTATGTTAATGCAAAATACATACATAGGATTTAAATGCGGAGCTTTGCCATAAATGCAATTAAGAAGGCACGCTGCCGAACTTAGAAAGATGATTTTGATACTACACCTCACTCAAAAATATTGTCAATCTACACAATAAAATATCTTTTAAAGTATATATTAAATCATAGCATCTAGTTAAATAAGTATAATCTTTATTTGATAACGAAGAAGTTTTCATTTTACATGCTGCTTCATATGTAAAACAAGTCCATGATTCAAATAGCAACATTACATTTAGTTACATTTTAACTTATCCTATTTACCTTTTTACTATCTGGTGTTAAATCAGCCATTCGTCTAGCGATTTAGTCAATTAAACAAATAATGAATGTTCCTTTTGCAATATTCTAATAGTTAGTGTAATGATATACAGTATATAAGTACTAGAATTTATAGTAATATAATTTTCATTGTGTGCCATAATTAATTTACGTAATATGAAGAGATGTTTCGAGCCATAGGTTGACATTTACCTTTTGTTAATGTGTCACACCCTATAAGTAGAGAAATGTAGGCAAATATTACACCATGCTGCTCCTATGCGTGGATGGCAGAAAACGCTGCATTTTGGCAGTAGACAAAAAAATGACAAAAGAAAATCAATTGCAAACCAAAAACAAACTCATCTAAACCTCTAGTGATAAGTTCACAATAAACTGTGCAATATTTACAGTCTGTGTTTGTAACATTTGTGTTTGCGGCGTCATACAGTATATAGACTATAGGTTATATAGACTATAGGGTATATACATAAATGTACATTTGCATGATATGTACCGTCATCAAGATTAATAAGTGTATGTTTGCATACAACACATACAAATATGTGTGTATTTATGAGTGTATATATATACATACATACATACATACATACGTAAACGTTCATTTGCATTATATGTAACTTCATCTATAACACACACACACACACACACACACACACACACACACACACACACACACACACACACACACACACACACACACACACGCCTGTGTCTATGTGCGTGCGCACACACACACACACACACACACACACACACACACACACACACACACACACACACACACACACATATATATGAGTGTATGTTTATGTGCATACATACATATATATTTGTATAGATATATATATATATATATCTGTGTGTGTGTATGTATGTATATATGTGTGTGTGTAAACATATAAAACATATGTTATAGTTCACATCCTCAGTGTTACTTTATGCATATTAGAGCTTTGCTTTCCTGTACATTACACCACATTGATTGTATCTTCTGGTCGCAGGATACGTGTAATATAGTAATTTCTCCATTTGCATACATGTGTCAGTATTATGTGTTACCAATAGGATGTCAACATCAAACGTGCATCCTATTAAGTAGCATTATGCTCCATACGTGTAGGGGGGCTAGAAATCTGTCAGCCTAGCAATCAATAGCATTTTGAATTTAGTGATATTATTTTAGTTAGACTGAATGCTTAAATGTGTGCTGTGCACAGGACAGAGGCATTACCTGGTATTTTCATGGCTACTTACCTCTTGCAAGACATTGGTTTGGATTGTTGTGAAGAAATATAAATGTTACACATTTTGTACTACATATTTCTAATTGTTTTTATAATTGTTTAACAATACATAAGCCTTCATTAGGTTATTGGTGGTTGTAGATTTAATTGTACTCTGTAAATCAGTAAATTAACACTATTGTGTCATACAAAATAAATAAATAATTTCAACTTTCCAATGAAATGCATGCTGTTTAAGGTTATATTTGTAAAACGCTGTTTCTGCAAAGACTACAAATATTTTGCTTGTTGGAAAGGACTTATCTTTTCCCCTCTCTGCTAACGCAGACGTAAGCCTGATTGTGTCGAATTAATGTTGTAGGTAGCCAGCATGTCACTGTTTCTGTAAAAGTTCTGTCTATAATGGTCTCGTACGAGCTATTTAACAACACACCACACAGGCTCTGCAATTGCAGTTGTAAAAGGCAGTGGCTCTTAACCTGACAATGATGTTGTATTTGAACAGCTGCGAGAGGGTTCCATTTTATCAAAGGTCTGTCTCATTGCCACAAACCCAGACATTTTATTGTTTTAACTGCATAGGAAATAAAAATGCCTGCGAAAAAGGGGGTCTTAAAAGAGCAATGGCACTTGGAATTTCCTAATTCCCAAACAATTTGCTATGAATCTCGGATTATCAACTTTTTGTACACCATTTGCTTACTTATTCAAATGTTTTCATTGCATTCTTGAGAATATATATATATATATATTCATTTAATGTGGTGTGCAAAAAGCATGTATATCTATATGTGTAGACACATAAATGTGTATTTAGTACATTAGCACATCTAGACCAGAAGAAAATAGATGCTTGATCCACTATACATTGTACGCTTTAGCACCTTTCATTAATATTGACAAGTCAGATATGAGAATTTTCAGAGATTAATGCAAAAATCAAACAGGTGCGTGAAACTATATGGTTTAGGTGACAAAAGCTTGGTTTCCACTGTTTAACAATTTGGGTTAAAATTAAAAGAAATGACCTTTTTCTAGGCGTCAAGAATGGAAATCAATTAGATCATTTTCGATAATTCATATCGTGAACGCCATTATGCTAAATCTTACCTATTAATCTTTTCCTTTACTAAGTTTCGATTGATTTGTTAATAAAATAGCTGCTCGTGTGTGGTAACTGCGAGTATAACTCTTTAAAAAGCAACAGTGGCAAAAAAAAAAAAAAAAGATGACCAACTACCCCAGGAATGTAGATGAGAATATTATTGATCGTCCTGATTCTTTTTAATATATATTAATAAATTCTACAACCTTTTGCACCTCCAATTTGTCATGAATGAATGCTTTTAACCAATCCATTAAATAAAATAATAATAAAAAAATAATACACAACGTCTTTCTAAAGTTTAATAATAATAATAATAATAGTAATTATCATACTCTTACAAAATATGTATACTTGATGCAGACATTGCTGTGCAAACTTCAAGGTGTGTCAAAGATTCTGCACTGGGTAGCCTCTCTAAGCTCACTGCCTTTAATGCCCTCCCTGCATACAGCCCAGAAGTAAGAGGAGTCTTTTAAGTCAGCAGACTCTTTTATTTGAATATAAAGCATTAAAGAAAGGCACTGGTGATTTTGGAGCTACTGTATTTTTTTTTAATTAATCTGTTATCATTTTTAAACTCTGCAATGGATTTGTGCTGTGCTTTACCAGTTGCTGTTGCACTTTGCTGTCAGTATGTCAGTGCACGGGGGATAATCTTGTTGGTGTGTATATCTATATGTATGTATGTATATATATATATATATATATATATATATTTAAAAAAAAAAAAGAGTAACCTTAAATCAGCGCAGTGCGCCAGGGCTGCCACGGGAGAGCAGCTGGCCAGCACTTTCTCTCTGACATAGTAGATGTCGCTGTTGACCATATTTGAGCTGCAGCCCAAGCTGGCCAAGCACCATGTGACCTGCAGGGAGGTAGCGACTCAAGGCCATTTTCAAATCTCATTGGCTTACTTGTCATGTGGTTGTGCAGAGGCATCCACAATTACACAGGGAATGTTTTCCTAGAGATGTCAGCCTACAAAGGACACAATCTCTCTTCTTCAAATTCCTCCCCAAAATGTCCTTTCCAAACAGCTCTCCTGCTGCAAATACTTTTTTAGTAGATTCTTTGATCAGTGCCTGTAGAAGTGACAGTTTCTATTCTAACAACGCCAGCATGTACATGCCACCTAGCTCAGACATTGGGACATATGGGATGCAAACCTGTGGACTGCTACCATCTCTGGCAAAAAGAGAAGTCAATCACCAAAATATGGGTATGAATGTACATCCCTATATACCTCAAGTAGACAGTTGGACAGATCCGAACAGGTCTTGCCGAATAGAGCAACCTGTTACACAACAGATCCCCACTTGTTCATTCCCTACAAATATTAAGGAGGAAACCAATTGCTGCATGTATTCTGATAAGAGATCAAAAGTCATTTCTTCAGAAGTGCCATCATACCAGAGGCTGGTCTCTGAGAACTGTTCTGTTGATAACTCTGAGGTTCCCGTCCCAGGATATTTTAGATTGAGCCAGACTTACGCCAGTGGGAAACCCCAAGAGTACAATAATAACCAAGAAACCAGTTCATCCTTAATGTTACAGCTAAACCCCCGCGGCAGCTCCAAACCTCAGCTATCTTCTACACTTCAGATGGATAAGAAAATGAATGAAAACCCGAGCAGCCAAGACTCTTCGAAAGTCCCTTCTGTGGAAAGTCCAGAGTCCAAGTCTGCCCTACAGGAGGACAGGAGTTGCCTGGGTGAGGTGTCTGTGTCCAGTCCAGAAGTACAAGACAAGGAAAGTAAAGGTCGGTATTACAAAGAAGTTTAAAGCATTTCATGGTGTAGCCTGTAAAACGCCAGCATCATAAAACACGGTGTTAAATACTAGCATACCACCCATAACATTTAATGGTAACTAGATTTCAGGATGGAACTGCCCTGTTCTTCGGAAGTATTTAAAAATAGAACGTTGTGTTAGAAGAGAGACTGTAAAAAAAATCAATATACATAGTCATATGTGCGGTCACTGAATTCAGCATGTGGACCTTAACCCCAGAGACATTATACACATGCAATATTAAATGTTAATGATCAATGCCCATTGTTATATATACACACATTTGTGCGGAATTATACATTTCCTAACGGTTAGTAAAGGGTTAAATCTTAGAGACAACAAGAATCACATCCTTTTTTTATTATTTTTGAGCGTAGATAAGAATATTCATGTTTAAGAGCCACTATATTTACAGTAAAATTCATTTTACACTAAAACAAATTCACAGTTCATAATTTAATGCTTAAAGATTGTTTCTTACTGGAATGTTAATTTTCTATTCGGGACTTCGGGTGGGTTTATTTGTCACCTTTATTTTAAACATACATAATTGTACACACTAATGTGTGGTAGAAGCTAAAGCATATGCTTCAGTTTTTTATTCTGCTTTATTATAGTGATAAAGATTCTAAAAGAAAGTTAGATTTTAATGTGTAATGTATTTAGCAGTTATTTTTAATTTTTAATAACTTGTACATTAATCACAAAAAAATCACATCAGAGTAATGAAATCATTACACGGTTTTGTGAGTTTACTATTTTGTATAATCTTTTAGGAATTACAATTATCTGTAGTTTTATTATTGCATGCAGAACATATTATATTTACAGGTATGAATATCCGATTTGACGGATCCCATGTATGGTAAATTGTATCTATAGATGTATTTTGTTCATACAGTATAGTGTACCTGACTGTTGCTATGGTTTGTGTGCGCACACAAACCAATATACAATTACATATGTTACAGGTAACTTTTTGCCGTATGTGTTTGAATTAATATTTGTAATATATATACTTATGATGACTATATTATAGGTACAGCATTCATTACACCATCCACGGCATTTATTTTTTAGAGTGTAGTATATGAGGTATATGATATGATATGATATGATATGATATGATATGATATGCCAGACATTTTTTTTAAGGTTCATTGTCAAGTCTACACAAAATGAGTAGAGTACGGGTATTTTTCTTTTAGTTTATCATGCTTCTGTATAGTTTTATTATTTTGTTTTATTTGTGTCTTTATTTTTTGTTTGTTTTGCTTTGTTTTGTTACAATAGAAGAAATCAAGTCTGATACTCCAACAAGCAATTGGTTAACTGCAAAGAGTGGCAGGAAGAAGAGATGTCCCTACACAAAACACCAGACATTGGAGTTAGAGAAAGAATTCTTGTTTAATATGTATCTAACGCGAGAGCGCCGCCTAGAGATCAGTAAGAGTGTGAATCTCACTGACAGGCAGGTCAAGATCTGGTTTCAAAATCGCAGAATGAAGCTAAAGAAGATGAGCAGAGAGAACCGAATTCGTGAACTGACCGCTAATCTGACTTTTTCTTAACTTCACAAAACTGATCTCACTCATTTGTCACAGCATCAGCTATATCTCAGAAGCAGGAGAGACTTTGAAAATGTATCATCCATTTCCTGTGATCTAGAATGTGATTCCTCGTCATTTTTTAGTGCTGCAAGTGTCTATATGTACTTCCATGGGTATATAAATAATAAAAGCTCTAGCACATGTAATTTATTATTATTTTATTTTTATTTTTTTTATCACCGTATGGCAGGGTAAAAATGAAGAAAGTTTATCATTTGGTCTTAAATTATTGGAACTGTTTAACATATCCAAGCAATGTGACTTTTTCATGTTTTTACTAAAAAATGGTCTTTCTGTATGTTACTTTATGGACCTTAGCATTTTAACCTTCATGAGTATTCTTATTGACTTTTGGGGAAAAAAGCACATTTTCTGTAAATGTCTGCTCAAAGTAACTGAGAATATGTTCGTCAATGTGTAGTTTATTTGAGTCGTACTCTTAGTAGAATTATTCTTGTGATATGTGGTAATATCATTGAGGCAGCTATGTGTCCATACTGTGCATGTTCTTTGCATGTCTTATGCAATAAACTGTCTGATCTCTTGATGTTTTCATCTTATTTTTAATAGGGTAGCAAATGCCTTCATTAAATCTACTGTTTTATAATTCACACTTCGTCTCTAAAAATGATGCTTCCTGTAGGCTTATTAACAGTATTTAACTGATTCCTCTCAGACATCTTACTTTAACAGAAATAAAGTATGTATGTAGAAGCTACTTATAGAAAAGAGCAGTCTCACCCTGGGGGGTTCCAGGTAAGCATCACAGCAGCATTCATACATTGTATATCTCAATAGAGTATATTAGAGTGAAGTTGAAGTGTCTACAAAATATATAATTATATGTGCAAGAATGAATCAGTCCTTGTTTCTGTTTATTGCTCTATATTTTAAATATATATACACACACACACACACACACACACACACACACACACACACACACACACACACACACACACACACACACACACACACATGAACTGCAATACATGGGAACACTCAGGCTCATGCATACAGCATGCAGCGCACACCCAGCCTATTGTATTTATATTTAGAAATCTCCAAGCACACACTACTGTATATAAACTTAATTCGTGTCAATCTCCATCTCATTAGTCACTGTTCAAAATAGTCGCATGGATTTTTTTAGATGACAAAACGAGAGTATTGTTGTTGTTGTTGTTGTTGTTGTTGCTGTTGTTGTTATTACGTCATATTCTGACATAAGACCACGCTACAGAATTTAAAATGTAACCCAATCGCTGCAGATAACCCACCTCTCGCTCACTTGCATGCTGTGGAATTGACCGATTATTAAATGAACGTGGTTCAAACTAGCACGAAGTAGCTAGGCATAGCCTGATGTTGCTAAAATAAAACCCTATTAGAAAATACTATTTGATATGGTCTCATTCTATGTGTATGACCACACTGGACCCATGGACTTGATTGTATACATTGTACTATACTAAGTTTATGCCTTCTATAAATAAATAAATATTAATAAACCTTCTGTAGTTTAAAAGTACGATTTGTATAATCCCTAATAAAACATTCGTGAGAGGAAAAAAACAATGGTAAGGCCAGATAATTCTAATATATCATATTGATATCTCTTGATATAGTATGTACATAGCATTGTCGTAATTGTTCAGTTGTTGTTTCCTTAGAGAAACATGTCCGTTTATGACAGAACTGCATTGACGATCTCTAGGTTCCGATAAACTGTTTTATTTCAGGAAACAGCCCCAATAAACTCTGTGTCTTCCTGCAAATGTTCATAGCCTCACTGAACAAAGCTTATCCTAAAATTTCTCTACTGCTCTTCATGTAACAGTAGAATGGGTTATAGAAAGCACAAACATTCTATTTTTACCTCTATAATATATTTCCAATATTGATTCTGCACACTTAATAAACTCATATTTAAATGCATTGATATAGATATAGATAGATATATATATATATATATATATATATATATATATCTATCAAACATTTGAATATATATCCTCCAAGAGAGTGTGCTGATTTAATAATATGTGTGAATAAAATAGATGGAAGGGTGGATAGATAGATAGATAGATAGATAGATAGATAGATAGATAGATAGATAGATAGATAGATAGATAGATAGATAGATAGAATATTGAACAGAACAACCACTAATTCAGGTAACAATAGCAGACTTCAGAATCCGATCATTACAGTACAGATTTTAATGTTCTCTAAGGCCATTTGATTTCAGGGCACATTAATGTATAATCAAATGCACCTCATAACATTTTTATTGAAACCCATAAAAATCATGATAGTTCTCCTCCACCTGTTTTTAAAAACACTAGGAAGGGTTTATGCATTTCACACATTAAAAAGCCTGGAATGTCCTCTTCTATGTAAATATGAACTGTTGCTGGATGCTGTAGAGCACAATAACGTGCTGTTGCTTCCTCTCTCCCAGTCATGGTGGCTCCTTGTTTGTGGCTAGTAAAACAAGTTTTATACCCATAGGTCAATAATCTGAACATGCTTTCCCTAGTTCTGCAGCGCGGGTCCCCACAGTTTAAAGGGTAATTAAACAAATTCAGCAAAGTGATTAAAAAGTGAATGGCAGGGGGAGAGAGGGCTGCAGGGGGAGAAAGAAATAGTCCCTGCTGCACACTGTAACCAGAAGCCGAGTCTTTAAGCACAAAGGTGGAATCAGACCCGATATCCCCTCCCCCTGCTTCTTGTTCCATATATCTCAACATAGTTACACTTTTATTTTTAATTGTATGTGTTTTTAATCACATCAGTCCCGTTAAGCGGATTGATTTACTCTGTATTGGTAAATATGATCACGTGGAGCCCACAACCAATGGACGGAGAATGCAGTCTGCAAAATACTATGATTGTTCTCAGGGAGGGTATTACATACAGTTAAGAGTGTAACCTTTTATATGAGTGAGAGGGGAGCCTAAAATGTCGTCAAGTGGCACTATAAGTAACTACTATGTGGATTCTCTCATAGGAAATGAGAACGAAGAAGTCTACAGTGCTAGATTCTCTCAGGGAGGTCACACAACGACCTCTAGGCCACCAGGTGTTGGAGATACTTCGGATTTTTCTTCCTGTAGCTTTGCGTCAAAATCCAGCGTCTTCTCTGCGTCTTGGTCCACAGTGCACCCACAGCCTTCTACAGGAATGACTGGTATTTATCATCCCTATATGGGCCAGTCCCACCTAGCAACAGAAGGTAGCAGATACACAGTGCGCTCCTGGCTGGAGCCAATCTCCAGCACTGCGTCTTCCTTCTCTGGATTTCACTCCAACGGACGCAACTACGGCATCAAACCTGAAAGTGCACCTAAAAGGACCGAGTGCTCCTCTTTTGACTCCCAGTCCCAGGGTATCAGTCTGCCAGAGTATACATGTAATTCCTTTGCAGAAACCCCAGAAAAGCCTCCACCTAAAGAGCCTGCTGCCAGCGAGGAGGCAGATAACACAGATCTTAAAGAAGAGAAGCAGCAGCAGCAACAACCGCAGCAGCAGCAACAACAACAACTTGACCCAAGTAAGTACAAAAAGAGAGAGAGAACGAAAGAAATTGCTGTTTGATTTATTGCTCAAACCTGCAAGGCTCTAAATGTGCAAAACTGATAGTTTTACTAACCTATAAAACCGTCTAGACGCCTAGCATATAGCCCAAGCAAGCAACAAGAGGCTATAAAATGATTCTATTACTCACATAACCACCTAAGATCAAGACATCATTGGTACTGTAAACACTCTGGGTGCATTAAGGCTTTTTATGATAATTCTTTATAAAAGTGGTGTGAGTAGGTCATCCTGATTGGAAACGAATTTAGCAGTGTTTCAAACCTCAGTCTTTGCTTTCTCTTCTAGATAATCCTGCAGCAAACTGGATTCATGCTCGATCTACTAGGAAGAAGCGGTGTCCGTACACCAAGTACCAGACTCTCGAGCTAGAGAAGGAATTCTTGTTTAATATGTACCTCACCCGAGACAGGCGCTACGAAGTAGCTAGAATTTTGAACCTTACTGAAAGACAGGTCAAAATCTGGTTTCAGAACAGGAGGATGAAAATGAAGAAAATGAACAAGGAGAGAGGCAATAAGGACCAATAACAACATGGGACACACACTGAAACCGCTATGTACTATTTTGAACTATATATATATATATATATATATATATATATATATATAGGAGATGGACTGGATGTAAATGTATTGTGTAATTTGCAAACCTTGTCTGTCGTCAGTGCGCATCTGAAGATGCATCATTTTCTGAACTGGTTTTGTCTGAAAAATATTGTGATTGCACGGTAGATTTTACAGGTAGGTATTGTTACATGTTTAAGGCATTTTATGGGTCTGTATAAAGTAATGTAGTTACGTTAATTAAGATAACAGTAAGAATTGTAGGTAGAGTCGCATTGGTTGAAGTCAGCAATCGGAAAGTGCTACTAATAGCTTACTTACCACATCAATATGACACAATAAGTTTCAATATTGCAAAGTGAAGCAATATGCATGTTATGTGACACTAATATATATTATTAGTGCAAAGAAATAACCGAATACATAATAGACTTGTTTTAGTTAATAGGAAAGGCCTAGAATTTAGTTAGCGGCCAACAAATTATTTTGCTAGAGCATTCGTTTGTTAAACCCGTTTTATTTTGCAAAACTGGACAATTTTATGCAAATGTAAAAGAAATAATATTCTGGGAGGGAAATAAGCTTAAATGATCAAACCAAACTACTTGAACATAGTTACTTCTAAGGCTATTGCGCCAATAAAATCTTAAAACTCGTTTCATGGAGAAAACATGGTGATCTATTTATGTTTTTTTTATGTAAGCTTTAAGCACGTGTAGCAATCATAAAATATTGTGTTTGGGCTTCCAAACGAGAAGTCTGTGTATGGATTTAAACTGAATTTTATGTAAACACCGGTTTGTGTAAGATTCTGGGATACTGCACTGGCTGGTATTGGCTGCCGAGTTTACATAATGTATCCTAGATTGTTTAAACTGGCATTTTTCAACTGTGTTTTTTTTCTCTTTTCCTATTATCCAAATGGTCTTCTCTTAAATTAACCTTCAATGCCAAGGACTGTTACAAGTCTGATTCACCCAACTTGTATTAGTTCGTTTCAGGACTGAGTGGAGATTCCACTGTTTTTGTTTGTCTGTTTTTGACTTTCCTTCCACTTCCTCAAATCCCACAACATGAGGTCTGTAGGAAAAAGTTATTAAAATGCAAAAGGAACAGAAAGCACTACATTATCGATGTATGGATATAATTTATGTTTACAATTGTTTGTTAGTGTACATGTTTATGTTTGACAATCTAATATTATAAAGAAAAATAAAGCATTTGTCCTTGTAGAAAAAAAAGTGTTGTATTTGAAACTACTTCATTGTCCGGTCTGTACCTGCAATTCTTTTAAAACAGGAAGAACTAGGGTGTAATAAAGTAATTTGAACGGCTAGACGTCTGGAATTAATGATTTTATGGTGGACCATGGCGCTTTTCTTTGAAAGAGGCTTATTTTGATGTTTGTGTCACTTGAAAACAAAATCCTGAGAAACTTGGACTATTCTTTGGATAACCAATAAAGGTACAGATGAATAGGATCCCCACGCTTCAGGATAAACAAACGAACTCACAATCAAATGTTAGCAGGCCTTTTTACTAAAGCAAAATTTCTTAGTTTCTTTTTCGTCTTTTTTATGAATAATCCTCCTACTTTTTTTTCACAAATGTTATTGTATCCTATTATAGAAGCAAAATTTTAACTTTCGTTATATTATAATGCAGTTTTTCTGTTAAATACGGTAGCTATTACTTCACACTAAATTATTTGAAATAGGAAAATATGGATATAGCGTGACAATATGTACATTTGAAAATTACAATTTGAAAACATTTTATAGGAAAATTGTATAAAAGGTCAGACGAATGTCTATCGATAATTCGTTTGTATTCTGTGATTAGCAGTCAGCTCCATCCTTACATTTATAAGGCAAAGAATACTGTTCATAGGGTTCATCGGTCGTTCATTGTCTTTACCCAGTTTCAACTCTCCAAAGAAGGGAAGTAAAAAGGGTTGTCACAGAACCTGTGGCATATGGCTTGAAATGTCGTCATTTAAATGTTCTGTAAATGACAGGGTCTGTAACGTTATTCCTGCAATCCTGATACCAGCAATAACTTCAATTGCTGTGAAATAAACATTTATGGTAAGATAAACAAATTTATGACCTGATCAAACTGTATTTGACCGCTAGGTAGCGCTCTTACTCCACTTGTTTTATAATGCAGATGTCATGCACTCTGTCACTCTCTATAAAACCTTTCAAGTTTGCTCAACATTAATCTTTTCTGCTTAACATGCTGCAAATATGCAAATATACTATCTATCTATCTATCTATCTATCTATCTATCTATCTATCTATCTATCTATCTATCTATACATATATAAAATATGAGATATAGCAGGAAACTTAGCCATTTGAGCAATGTTTCTATAGATCACTCTAGTGAGGACACTAGGATGTCACACTAGGTTGAAATAGGGCAGTTTTATTTTGTAAAAACAAAAACGACACAATTTCTATTAGAAATGAAGATCTATATTAGCAAACAAAATCACTCTGAACCAGTTATTTCTTTAAAAAAAAAAAAAAAAAAAAATATATATATATATATATATATATATATATATATATATATATATATATATATATATATATCCCTTACTGTATGCAATACGTTTACAGCAGGCGGAGGCGACCCCCATGCCATGGTCAAGTCATCCTGGAACATATCGTTCCAAGATGGTTTGGGGAAGCAACCTGTGGTTACCATTTGTATGGTATAGGATACTTAGATTGTAAGCTTGCGAGCAGGGCATTCCTACCTCTATGACTGTCTGTTATCACCCAGTTTTGTTTTATCACTGTTGTTTCCAATTATAAAGCTCAACGGAATTTGCTGCGCTATATAAGAAAGTGTTAATAAATACATGCAAATATGTTATTCATGACGTCATAAAGCCTTAAACTACGTCACGGTGTCATGATACTTAGATGATTTTGTGATAAACTCTACCCAAATAAACTCAATGTACTGAACAAAAAAGTCTTACAAGCCAACAGAAACGTAACCTTTAATATACAATTTGTATAATTAACATAACTAACAAAACCCAAACAGCATTTGTGTATACATATTTATTTCATTTTCAAAGATAAATAATTAGATAAATAAATAACAGAATGTAAATCATTTCCATGTTGGCTCTGATGCATAATTCACTATTTAACGTGCTTATTTAGGCTTTCCTAGTTTTCTTTTAAGAGTTAATGATGGGAAATGTATTCATGGGCATGAATTTCATTTAGTATCAATTAAAACCTGCAAGTTCCAACCAAGCGTTCCACGAGTCAAGGGTAAATGGCCGTTCTACTTGCATATGCAAATGTGGTCCTTCATATTTTTCGTAAATTAACATCTGGAAACTGAAGGCAACATATATGGTTGCAGGTAATATGGGAGCGGTTTTCAGAACAAAGCACACATATAGAACGAGAGTGTCTGCATTTTGCAAACACAGGATATTTTTAGTGCAACAAAAAGAAGTCCTCAATGATCTGCAGCCCTTTGGAGTAATGGCGTATGCATCCCGTGCTCTGTAGTGCGGTCACTGCGCCCAGTCGATTTGCAGAAACCACTCCGGTATCCATCCGCCTGCTATCTTGCTAATCACACTGCCTACTGGTTTGTAGACTGTATCTACTTCCCCGATGGGGGTTGTTTGGTGCCTCAGGAATGGTAAATGCAAACTAGAGCCAAAGATCCACTGAACTATATGTAGTTTTTTTTTTTTTTTTTCTCTCTGTGCTGTGTGACTTCTAGGAAATGGCCAAAGCAGTGAGGCAAATCATTTGTGCGACTCATTATTCCATAGTGATCAACATAGTGCAGTGGGATTCTTACTATGAGTAGTACTATTGCGGGGCTGTAGGAAAAGGGCAGTCACTTTTGCGTTCATCTGGTTTTTTTGTTCCCCCCTTTGCTGCCTCCTGATCTAACCCAGATGAGTTCCTATTTTGTAAACCCGCTGTACTCCAAATACAAAGCAGGAGATGCCATAAATCCGGGTTACTACGACTGTCATTTTGCCCAAGATGTTAGCAGCAGACACCCTCTGGTTTTTAGTGCCAGCCCAGGTCTCCAGCACCCCAATCAAGATCTCTACCACCCGGGGAACCCAGCAGCCATCCCGAACCCCGCAGGCTATCAGCAAGCTCCTTGTGGGATTACGTGTCATGGTGACCCCACTAAATTTTACGGATACGATAATTTACAGAGACAGCAGATTTTTACGACACATCAAGAGGCCGAGCTGGTCCAATATCCTGACTGTAAATCGTCCAGTGGTAATATTGGAGAGGATCCAGAGCACTTAAATCAGAACTCTTCTGCTTCTCAAATGTTCCCCTGGATGAGACCACAAGGTTGGGTGCTGTAAAATCTTTTAACTTACCATGTAGCTAGAATAGCACTAATAAAATGAACTAAGGTTACCCAGCTTCTTTCTGACTTTGCAAACAGTGTATACACACGTGTTCTCGCAAGGATGCAAATTCCCAGGAGCTTCAGTTGCTAAAGTATAGTCCTGATTTGTGTGTGTATGTATATATATATATATATATATAGTTCAAATCTTTTTAAACTCCTAGTGTCAGATAAGTCTATCTATCTATCTATCTATCTATCTATCTATCTATCTATCTATCTATCTATCTATCTATCTATCTATATTTTATTTTCTAGATTCTTTTTATTTCCCCCTCTTTCATTTGTGTCCTCTGTTATTCCTTAATATAACGTTTTTGTTTACTAGCATATATTATTCTGTGAGTGCTCATAAACTTTTTTTTTACATTTGTTTATATGTGTTGTGGAATGTTGGAGTTTTAGGGGTTATTTATGTTTTTGTTTAGCCCTGTTAATAACACTGGAGTAAGGGTCTCGTACTCTGTATAAAGTTATTTATCAGTTATTTACGATTCTGGGCGTCTCCTGATCCCTGTAAAATCTTTTACGACTGTTTAAATTCTATGAGCTGCCCAGGCTCCCTCTTACTTTTCTGGCACGTTGAATGTCTTCAGAAACAGTATTTAGTTATTATAATTACTTCTGCTGTAGGTTTTCAAGACCCTAATTTCTGTATTAATTTTGCTTTTATTAGTAGCTCCTGGTAGGAGAAGAGGAAGACAGACGTACAGCCGGTTCCAAACACTAGAGCTGGAGAAGGAATTTCTCTTTAACCCCTATTTAACCAGGAAAAGAAGAATTGAGGTCTCTCATGCATTAGGACTCACGGAAAGACAGGTCAAAATTTGGTTTCAGAACAGAAGAATGAAATGGAAAAAGGAGAATAATAAAGAAAAATTCCCAGTCTCCCCTCAAGAGGGAAAAGAAGATGCTAAAACAACAGAAAGTGTTGTGGAAGAGGACAGAGGAGGAGACACCAACTAGCTTTCCTATAAGACTTCTCATATGCTACTACCATTAAGGGGTATGGGAAGTTTAGTTTTGTGTAAACCACGTATATAGTAACTTGCACAAATCACCAGGGATTAAAACTACCTAAAATATGAAGCAGCAATACACAAATTGTGGGGTTTCCAGTTGTGGAACTACAACTCTCAGCATGGCCTAAAGTATGCTCAGCTTGCTTGGACTTGTAGTTCCACAAAAGCTAATGAGTTGCATGTAGCCTTCCTGATTACCTTTGCTGTAAGGCATAGATGGTATTAATTTTGATTTCCTTTATATACGAATAGCTATAAAAAAAAATATGCAAAGTCTAGCACAATGTTGGAAATGTGTCACTCCATTTTCCCAATAGAAATACAGACTCGGATGATATAAGGGATATTTTAATTATAAAAAATATTTACAATAAATTATATATATTTATAGAAAATGGACATGATTTATAAATCAAAGTGACGTGCACTAGATGGATTTAGGATTGTTTTACTGATTTAAGATTTTCTTTTAAAATATGCTTAATGGTTAATATGAAATGAAATTATTTGTATTTTTATATTTTTGCAACAGTGGTTTATGAATAATATTTTTCACAATAATATGCCAGTGTTTCTTAACCTATCCAGTTTCAGAAATACATTTCTTTAGATATTATCACATTCACTTTCTTATATTATTACTATTAGTATTAGTTGTTACTGTGCATTACTTTCACTGTTGCCATCTCCACAATGTATTTATTTTTATTTATTAATCACATACTATCCAATGTGTGTGTGTGTGTGTGTGTGTGTGTGTGTGTGTGTGTGTATCTATATATATATATATATATAATACACACACACACACACACACACACACACACACACACACACACACACACACACACGCATATTTGTGCATATATACATACATATATATGTATATATGTGCACACACAAACACACAATGGAAGCCCTTATTGATATCCGTTTGTGGGACCGTCTGTAATTACGATTGTACATATTGTATTTCTGCAGGGCTTATTATGCATCCATTGGTACATCATTCATATATGATATAAAGACGGTGGCTTAGTAGATATTCCACAATTATTCAGACGCCTTTGTCTTTTCAGTGTATAGATTTACACTAAACGTTATTTTTTTTCTAAATACATGTACAACATTAAACCTATTGAATTGTAACATCAGTCTTTATAAGCCAAGCAAGCGTTCGCTGACCAATAAAATGGGGTATTGTGGAAATAACTGCAATAAAATTATCATTATTTTAAATCTATGATTATCTATTGATCTGTCGCCATTTCCACATGCAGTGTATAATGTAAGGAAACTGTTATCGAAAAGTAATAATGATGCATAAATTGTAATAAACTGCAAGTTTCATGGTTTATATGTAATGACTGTTTATATAAAAAATATATATAATTTAATTTCGTCGGTAGGCCTATTGATTTGTGTATAAGTGTAGACGAAAATAAAGCACAATGAACAGAAATAATACACTGCATTGCAAAGTGTGCTTAGCATTTATACTGCCTTTCGTCGAATTAATAGTGACTCCATTGTGAATGGGCCTCATTTTACTGCTGGGGACATATAATCTGGGCCCCTGAGAGAAAGTAACAAAGAAGACGAAAATTCTCTTTTCATCCATTCTGTATTTTAGCGAGTATATATTACAGGATTTCAACTGCACAAATAATCAAACATGCTACTACACATTAACAGGAAACCAAAAGTGTGCCGTAACATTATATTACACTAACGCGAACAAAGGAATGCCACAAATGATGCAAGACTCTTATGAAGGGCATTTCCGTGCTACGTATGTGGTGCTTGCAGTGATTTCTCATCACCAAAGAGACAAATCCGTTATGTAATCTGGATTATTGTATTAAAGTATTGACCTCGTCTGGTACTGCAGCCCTGGCACTCTGCCAAATAAGTGCCCAATGGAAAAATATACACCTATAGGTAGATTCAAGTTAACTGCAGCCATGTTTGTGTGTGTGTGTGTGTGTGTGTGTGTGTGTGTGTGTGTGTGTGTGTTTCTGTCTATATAAATAAATGTCTATAGCTGCGTACACACACACACACACACACACACACACACACACACACACACACACACACACAATGTTTGCCTTTTTTTACATTTAAAAAAAATATTTACGATTTGCAGGTGAGGAGAGTGAGAGAGAAAGTGTGTTTTGTACGCATGCCATGGACTATAGTGTATATTCAGATGATCAAGTTGTGTTTGTAATCCCACTATTCTGCAGGTGTAAATAAAAAATTAAATAAACACATTTTTTTTGTATATTCATTGACTTGTTTATTTTCTCTCACAACTCATCCAACTCCACGGCTTGTTTTTGTAGCTCAATCTTTGAAACATTATATTAGATAAAATGATGAAAAATGTAATGCACATGTAACATCTTAAATTAATATTGATTTGGTTTTTTTTTTAGGTAGATCATTTAAAGTGTTTTTATTTTATTTTTGAGAAGAAAAAAGTCACAATTTTTGTCTATATACAATGCACATAATGCGGATACTCAAGAAAAACAATCATTGTTACATTATTTCTACTCGGATTGTATTGCTATTATTTTCTTCAAAACCACGTTCAAATCTAAAAAAATACTGCACAGATTTTTCAATATTTTTTCACCAGCTACATTAGGCTTTCTAAATAATTTAGTATGTCAGTGCCTGAGAATGTTTTAGTCTACTATGCATTTACTTTCTAAACATGATCAAAGAAGAATTAATAATAATAATAATAATAATAATAATAATAATAAAAGATAACAGAAAATGACACACTAAATACCTTGTGTTTATGCCCACATTAAACAATTTTATTCTCAAACACCGTGTTCTGGATTAGCCACAGAGTGCTCTTATTTATATTTCTATTAATCTGAGAAAAGCCCCATAACACTGGTTTAAAACAGCCAAGAAAATGGCGCTTGTTGGCAATATGAACAAAAATCCGCAAGGAATTGCAGTAAATTCCTTTTTTGTTTGAAGAAAATTTACAACTTGGTAATAGACCTTTTTATGACCTCCCTGGGTTCTCTATTGGCTGCTGCTGGTCACATGGAGGCTGTGATATCCTTCATGGCCTTTTGCCTGAGTTCCCTGGCGATGTTTTGCTTGCATTCTGCCTTTAGAGAGTCTCAAACCTTCTATTTGTAACCTTTGTCTCCGATGAGGTGTAGTTAGTATTATGATCTTGTGCAGAATTTTCTTTTTATATATCTCTCGATTCCTGATGCCGCTTGTTTTCTTTCTTTCTTTTTTTTTTCTCTTTCTTTCTTTCCTGCTGTTCCCTTCCCAAAGTCACAAGCACCATTAAGCGATCAGTCTGACTCTCCTTCCCACTGAGGAAGTTCTCTACTGAAGAGACAGAGGGGAATCTGGAAAAGGTTTCACAACATCTTTGACTAGTTGTCTCTTTTTTTTTTTTTTCTTCTTCTTCTTTCCTTTATATTTCTTTCTGGTTATCACTAAAATGCCAAATGGATTACAGCTTCAACCCATTCCGTGCCTTCCTACATATGGTCAACAAGGGTAAGTGGCGTATGGTATTATTCTAGAATTCCTACATCCATCTGCTAAAAAAATGCTACTGGTTTATGTACAGCGACAGTATGCCTCTCATATATTTTCCTTTTATAATGTAAATAGGTCATATGTACTGAACATTTGTATGTAGTTAGATCAGAGCTTTCCACAGACAGACCAGTTAAATAAACACTAATGCACATTGGTTGGATTTATACTGCACGGTTCGCATAGGTACAGCAATAAACAGTCAGAATTATTTTTGTCATTTTGACCTAAATTGTCACTTGTTTATAGAACACCTTTTGCAATTAACCAGTTGAGATTTTATTTTCTCTTAGGTTTTAGTCTATAGTGATTATTGGGTATAATTGCTCTGTTGCTAAACATATTGATATGATTCAACAAGGCAAGGGATTTGCCTGTTAACATCTCCTGTATGATGGGATTACATGTGTAAAATGTGCAAATGGTTCTAGATATTAAGTCTATCTATATACCTACATACATTGTGATACAATCAATTCGTTGAATATATGTGACCAGAAAGTAGTGTAGAAACATTTTATTTGCACAGTGGATTTTTTCCACTCATTTATACACTCGTTTTGTTGCAAAGATATTGTTGAGTTTTAATGGAATGAATAGAGTATTTAGATCTCAAATTCTTTCAATTGCAGTCTCCTTAATTCATGTTACATTATAAAGATAAACCCCTCAAATACTTCTGGTTATAAAGTGATATTTTGGTGCTGTACATTACTTGTGGCATTGCTGTGTATATGTGTAGCATTATTTAAATGTTTTTAACCAGAAATTTTGAAGTTTAAATAAAAAACACGTCATTAAACAAGCTTTACATTTTTTATGGTTCTGTGTGCACTTGATGCAAGATAGGATACACGATCAACATAAAAAGCTTTCTCCATATTGAATTGTCAAAGTCTAGACACGTCTGGTTAACCCAAGACTGAAAAATGCAGATGTGTGCGGCGAGACTATCTCAGTTTGAAAAGAAATGAAAGTACAAAGCTTATGTTATCAATTTATTATACGGAGTTACTTCTCGGATTCTGTTTTATGGTCAATTTGCTTCTTTTTTTTTTAGTACTGAAGTCGATCGATCGATCTATCTATCTATCTATCTATCTATCTATCTATCTATCTATCTATCTATCTATCTATCTATCTATCCATCTGTACTCACACTTGCTCACAGCGTAAATCTGAAATTGCATATATCACCATCACCAGTATAATATATATGTGTGTGTGTGTGTGTGTGTGTGTGTGTGTGTGTGTGTGTGTGTTATAGAGAGAGAGATAGAGAGACAGACAGACATACATACATACATACATACATACACACACACACACACCCATTTAGGGAACGTTTATTCAAGTGTTCTATCCATCTATCTGTTTTTCCATCTATCTTTCCATACGTGTCTGTCTCTCTCTCTCTCTCTCTCTCTCTCTCTCTCTCTCTCTCTCTCTCTCTCTCTCCATGTTTATTTGCTGACTATTAAATATGTTTGACTTTCCCATTTCACATGCCAGTAATATGATATGAGCATATGCCTTTTTCTCTATGCAGCCAATAAATCTTTCCCTCGCTTATTTTGCTTACTGTATAATGCAATGTCAGCACAATATGTTTGTGTTTGGTGTTGGTGTGTATGTGTACTGTAATAATAATGTGTTATTAGCTGGTTAAGGTTCTGCTGCAGGACAGAAAGCAGAACAAAGAAAGTATTTCAGCCCTGTTTGGCAGACAGCTGTGAAAGGTATTTACTGCCCCTCTGCACTGCGGCAGAACACGCAGCTGGCAGCATCACAGGAAGCAGGGGAAGTTCAGGAAAAAAGGAAGCATCTTTTCACATGAGTGTAACCGGTATATGAGGTGCAATCAGCAATAAAGGACTTTACAAAACAGACAAAGGAATTCACTAGTAACATACTGTACACTGCAATTGTAGTGTAGTGATAGTGTGGGCAATAAAAGTTGTTTATGATATCACCTTCCTACAGTGTCATTTATACACTGGTCATAAATTAATTACTTCCTTTTTTCCTATTGAATACATTACTTACATTAAATAAATGGTTCTTACAGGGATATAGCTAAACACTGATGATGGTAATTTTACAAACTATTGATGGATGGATGGATGGATGGATGGATGGATGGATGGATGGATGGATAGATAGATGATAGATAGATAGATAGATAGATAGATAGATAGAATAAAATAAAATAAAATAATGATATATGATATAAAGATATGTTATAGGTAAACAATACAAATTTGAGGGAGACATTTATTAGAGGCATTTCAATGGACTACAAATGACATGGATATTAGATAGTATACATGATAGATAGACAGATAGATAGATAGATAGATAGATAGATAAGAGATAGGATGAATGTAAATACATGAGAGAGAGAGAGAGAGAGAGAGAGAGAGAGAGAGAGAGAGAGAGAGAGGAGGAAGGCAAATACATGATAGATAGATAGATAGATAGATAGATAGATAGATAGATTAAATATATTAGGATAGATATATAGATAGATAGATGAGAGAGAGGATGAAGGTAAATACATAATAGATAGATAGATAGATAAAATAGATTAGTGTAGATAGACGAGAGAGAGGATGAAGGTAAATACATTATAGATAGATAGATAGATAGATAGATAGATAGATAGATAGATAGATAGATAGATAGATAGATAGATAGTAAAGGAGGAAGGAAGATAAATACATGATTGATGGATGGATGGATGGATAGATAGATAGATAGATAGATAGATAGATAGATAGATAGATAGTTCATTGTTGGAAACAATAGTGTAAGCATGTTTAACAATTTCGAGGGGGTTCACAGCAGGTTACATGTGACAGCAAAATGGGAGCTCTTTTAAAAAAACACATTTAAGTTCAGCAAAAGTCGTTTGTGATGTCCTGATAGACCTCATGCATGCTTAGTGAGAACTGGTATCCGCATTTCTTTGTCAGTCTGGGTAGAGGATGGAGAGGGCGCCATTTCAGATGCCAGCTCAGGCAGCAACATTACAAATGGCAGCCCTTGTAAAAATGGCAAACACTGCAGATAACAGTGTCCAAATGTCACTATTATATCGAATTTGAATCAGGTTAACTCCTGATATTAATTGTGCCTTGTATAATATTATTATAATTAGTGAATTATTTGTCATATGCTCCTAAAGCTGGTGGTAGCTTTATCCCCCCGCACTTTAAGGACATATGACACATACAGCGTTTAAACAAATATCATTAGATGCAGTTGGTGTCTATAAATGCGTTTCCGTGTATTCCATTTGCTTTCTCTGCAACTGCTGAGTCCCATGTGTTCAAAAATACTACAGACTGAGTTCATGTTTATGCGTTTCACACAACAAAGCATAAAACATGCGGCATGCCTGTATGTAAATGCCCCGTTTCTTTTCCCCGTTTTGATTGTAGAAGAGATTCATTTGATGTTAGACATTTCTGAATATTATGTTGATGCATCTATTAAGATTGGTGGTTTTATTGGCTTTATTGTGATTCTAACCAGTTGAGTTTTATACATCAGACTTGCAAAAACGAAAATGCTGCTCTCTGTACTGTACATAATCCACCAAGATTGAAGCTGACATCATGGAATTCTCAAAATGTAACTGCTCTCTTGACTATCATAGATGTGTAAGATCACCAGGATTTCCTTTATAGAACACAAATAATATTGAAGAATTCTTATCAAGAATATTGTAATAGCTTACATACAATCCACAGTGGGGGTATGGATTGCCTTCTTGACAGGGAGAAGCTAAAACAGATCCTCTCCTGTAGACCAGGTGTTTGAATCTCTGCCAGAAAACATCACTAGTTTTATAGATCAAAGATTCAGAGTTTGCACAAAACCTTTACTCTTCTCTCTCTCTCTCTCTCTCTCTCTCTCTCTCTCTCTCTCTCTCTCTCTCTCTCTCTACTACTACTCTTATATCTCCCTCTCTCCCACTCTTCCCCCTCTCTCTTTTACTCTCTCTCTCTCTCTCTCTCTCTTTACCTATCAATAGATATGTTACTCTCATATCTCCCTCTCTCACACTCTATCTATCTATCTATCTATCTATCTATCTATCTATCTATCTATCTATCTATCTATAATTTATATATATATTACACTCATATCTCTCTCTATCTCTCGTTATCTAATTCTCTCTCTCTCTCTCTCTCTCTCTCTCTGAATCTATCTATCTATCTATCTATCTATCTATCTATCTATCTATCTATCTATCTATCTATCTATCCATAATTTATAGATATATTACACTCATATCTCTATCTCTCGTTATCTAATTCTCTCTCTCTCTCTCTCTCTCTCTCTCTCTCTCTCTCTCTCTGAATCTATCTATCTATCTATCTATCTATCTATCTATCTATCTATCTATCTATCTATCTATCTATCTATCTATCTATCTATCCATCCATCATTTATAGATATATTACTCTCTCATATCTCTCTCTCTCTCTTGTTATCTCATTCTCTATCTATCTATCTATCTATCTATCTATCTATCTATCTATCTATCTATCTATCTATCTATCTATATATCTATCTTACACAAACCATAGCAATGTTCATAAGCTGCCAAATTTCCCCTTTTGGTGTACAGAAACTAAAAGCAAATGTGTGGTTGCTATGGGAGGACTAAGGACTGACATTGATGAACACTACAGCACTTTTGTCTTCATTTTTGTAATTTTTATAGCACTCCAGCTTTTCTAACAAGTAGTACCATTGTTTGGAACACTAATGTTACAGAGGTGACAAGAGCTGGATCTTCTGCACATTACTATACCAGCCATTATTCCAGCCATAACACAGAATTATTAAATTCTATCCTTCCTGGATCCTATTGCAGAGATCTGAACCTTCTTGTACAAGTCATTAATTGCACATTCTCCCCAATTCTCAGTCACCCCATTGCTTAGATCCCATTCCCATCACACAAGTGGCTCATTGTATATTATCTCCAGTTCTTAGTCCTCCCATTGCACAGACCCCATCCTCATTACCCAAGTGACTCATTGCACAGACCCCATCCTCATTACCCAAGTGACTCATTGCACATTGTCCCCAATTCTCAGTCTTCCCATTGCACAGATCTTATTGCCCAATTGACCCCTTGGACATTGTCCCCAATTCTTAGTCCTCCTATTGCACAGGCCCTGTCCTTATTGTCCAAGTGACTTATTGCACATGGTCCCCAATTATCAGTTCTCTCATTACAGACTGTGGGTGGGATGTACTAATGTGAAAATGCAGTCAAACCCCAGTTTTAGGGTTTTATACTACATTTTTGTAGTACTTACCACTGTCTGCTGCGTCTCAACCATGCCAGGTAATGGCAGCTTTTGTAGAAGCCTATGGACCATCTTCTGCAATGTGATGTGGAGAGGGTTCTGTCATGGAACCCTACCAGCATTGCCCGCGGCTTCTGCTGGTCTGTGCATGTGCAGATGGACTCTCAGGTCATACACCCATAAGTCTAGCAGCCACAACACATAACGAAGGACAGCTCTGATCACAAGAGCTGTTCTCCGCAACACTGATCCAGGGCTGCCATCAGAAATGATGGGGCCCGAGACTGACAAATGAAGCAGGGCCCCCACCCTCTCACCACAAACACTGCCCCATTGCCCCCCCCCCCCTGCCCCCCTGCCCCCCTGCATTCCCTAAACTTACATTTTGAGTGGGCCCGGGAGGATGCAGTGATAATCAGGGACATGGCCACCGACAGTCAGCAATAGCGCGGGTGAACAGAGGACGGAGACGCGGCGCTATACTTGATCTTACTAGAGACTCAGAGCCAGCCGCGAGCCAATCGGAGCTCACGGACCGGCAGCCAATCAGGAGCTGCTGCCGAATTTGGCAGCTCCTGATTGGCTGCCAGTCCGTGTGCTCCGATTGGCTCACGGCCAGCATTGTAGTAAGAATAGCACCGCGGCTCTGTCCTTCTGAGGCTGCAGGTGCGCAAGCAGGCAGATGACATGGCCCCGAACTTGAATGCTGCCACGCGGGCCCCATCTCAGTCCGGGCCCGTGACTGGAGTCCCCACCGACCCCCCTTGATGGCGGGCCTGCACTAATCACATATGTTAGTACACATGCGATTAATGTCAGCGCGGTGTGGCGGGATGTTCTGCAGCAGATTGGTACATTCCGTACTCAGTCCTCGTTGCACAAGTGACTCTTTGCACATGGTCCCTATTCTGCATTCGCATGCACAGACCCCTTCCCCATTGCACAAGTGACTCTTTGCACATTCAAGGTTTGTACACAATGGGCGATTATCATGCAGCAGAGCGCGTATCAGCAGACTGCGCATGTACTGTGTTCGCAGTGCATGAAGGTGCCACTGCAATTTCACTCTCAATGAGGATTTCATGGAGAAGTGATTGACAGGAAGTGACCATTTGATGGTGTTAATGGGGAGTGTATGTGGAGTGGTTGGGAAAACGCAGACGTGTCATGGCTATTTTTGGGGCATGTATCTGCTGATGGCTGTGAGCTCGTACATGCAATAATGTGGCGACTGAGTTGCTACTGCTGTGTCCAGTCTGCATAGCCATAGACCAACCCTTAGGCCCGATGTTCCTCATTTTTGCATATAGGTTGTGAATGTGTGCTCAAATGCTAATGAGTTTGCAATGGTTCTGGTGGGCGTCTCTTCATTTCAGGGTGGCAACTTCACTTGCTAACATTAGCAGTTCTGTAGCCTAGAAAATCACAATTGCATTTGCAATTATGAATTAGGCCCAATTCTCAGTAATCCCATTACACAGACCAGCTGCATTTCTAGAGAGGAGGGGACCCGTGTGCAGACTCCGTGTGTGGGCCCTCTCCTCTCCTGTAGCCGTCACCGCCGCTGTCAGTGCTGAGACTCTGGCACAGTGCGCTGCGCCATTTTTCTGAAGTCCTGCGCATGCTCTGTAGACTCTGGCACTGTCCCAGAGTCTCTAGCGCTCAGTGCACTAGCAGCGGCGGTGACGGCTACAGGAGAGGAGGGGCCCACACACAGCCACTGATGGATGCCAGAAAGGTAAGTACAGAAGAAATGGGTGCAGTGTGTGCAGTGTGGGCCCCCTCTGGACCCAGGGGCCGGTGTACACCGCACACACTGCACCCATTATAGATACGCCAGTGGCACAGACCCTATCCCCATTGCTCAAGTGACTCATTACACATTGGGGGTCATTCTGAGTTTATCGCTAGCTGCTTTCGGTCGCTGTGCAGTGATCAGGCAAAAAAAATCGGCATTTCTGTGCATCCGTATGCGGCGCAATGCGCACGCGCGACGTACTATTACAACGAACAATGTCATTTCACACAAGGTCTAGCAAAGCATTTCAGTCGCACTGCTGGCCGCAGAGTGATTGACAGGAAGAGGGCGTTTCTGGGTGTCAACTGACCGTTTTCAGGGAGTGTTCGTAAAAACACAGGCGTGCCAGGAAAAATGCAGGCGTGGCTGGGCGAACGCAGGGCGTGTTCGTGACATCAAAACAGGAACTGAATGGTCTGAAGTGAGTGCAAGCGCTGAGTAGGTCTGGAGGTACTCTGAAACTGAACAAAATTATTTTGTAGCCGCTCTGCGATCCTTTCGTTCGCACTTCTGCCACGCTAAAATACACTCCCAGTGGGAGGCGGCCTAGCATTTGCACGGCTGCTAAAAACTGCTAGTGAGCGATCAACTCGGAATGACCACCATTGTCCACAAGTCTTAGTCTTCCCGTTGCACAGATCCTATTGTCCAATTGACCCCTTGGAATTGTCCCCCATTCTTAGTCCTCCTATTGCACAGGCCCTGTCCTTATTGTCCAAGTGACTTATTGCACATGGTCCCCAATTATCAGTCCTCTCATTACAGACTGTGGGTGGGATGTACTAATGTGAAAATGCAGTCAAACCCCAGTTTTAGGGCTTTGTACTGCATTTTTGTAGTACTTACCATTGTCTGCTGCGTCTCCACCGTGCACATTCTCCATAATTCTCAGAAATCCCATTGCACAGACCCTGACCCCATTTCTCTAGTGACACATTGCACATGGTCCCAAATTTTCAGTCCTCCCAGTGCATAGACCATGTCCCCATTGCACAAATGACTAGTTACACATAGGCCCTCATTCCGAGTTGTTCGCTCGCTAGCTGCTTTTAGCAGCATTGCACACGCTAGGCCGCCGCCCTCTAGGAGTGTATCTTAGCTTAGCAGAATTGCGAACGAAAGATTAGCAGAATTGCAAATAAATAATTCTTAGCCGTTTCTGAGTAGCTCGAGACTTACTCCTACACTGCGTTCAGCTCAGCCCATTTCATTCCTGGTTTGACGTCACAAACACGCCCTGCGTTCGGCCAGCCACTCCCCCATTTCTCCAGACACTCCTGCGTTTTATCCTGGCACGCCTGCGTTTTTCCGCACACTCCCAGAAAACGGTCAGTTTCCGCCCAGAAACACCCACTTCCTGTCAATCACACTCCGATCACTTCAATGATGAAAATTCTTCGTTCGGACGTGAGTAAATCTACTAAGTTTTGTGCTTAGTAGATTACTTAGTGCATGCGCACTGCATACCATGCGCATGCGCATTTTTGCCTTAATCGCTCCTTTGCGAAAATCGGCAATGAGCGAACAACTCGGAATGACCCCCATAGTCCCCAATTCTCAGTCCTCCAATTGCACAGACCCTGTCCTCATTGCAGAAGTAATTAATTGCACACTGTCCACAATTCTCAGTCCTTCCATTGCAAAGATATACCTCATTGTGTTGATCTCCTATTTGCACAGACCTCTCATTAATAAAATGTCCACTTATTTGCATATCTTCAAGCCTATTCTATGTATCTGTGGGCAGAGCCCTGGCAGGGTGTTATACTGCACTTCCTCCTGCTACCTCTAGTAATGTGATAGAAAAACAGTAAGTTCGAGATAAATGTTCATTTTTTGCTTGTACAGAATGTATACAGATGCTCATAGTCCTGGACCTTCACACAAGAACCTCAAATGTCAAGTGGAACTTCCAGTTAGGAAGTATGGCACTGGCATATCCCATTGGCATGGGAGGTGTCTGAGGTCAACAAGTGCACCCTTCACTTACATATCTTTGAAGTTTCTCTAATGGTGCCCATACACTTATGAGATAATCTGTGCTATCCTTTGATTTCAACCACATCTGTGAGAGAAATCAAAGTATTGTATGCACATTTTAGGTACCTTGAGAAGCGATGCGCGGGCACGCCGGTCGAATATCGCATCTCAAGATATTATGTGCTGCACTTAATATTTCTCGCATCGCAGTGCGATCGCATGTGGTTTTAGGCCCACATGAGATATATCGCACTGCGATGTGCGATGGGCACCAACTGGGAGTGGCCAGAGGCCACTCCCACTCGGCGGTGACATGCCCATCACGTGATTACCATGCGATCTATCGCATGATCGCATGGTAATCACTTTGGCAGTTCAGGTGCGATTTCAAATTGCGTGGTGGCCCTTTTCCCAGTGATTTCTGTAGTGTACATGCTGAAACACCTGGTAAAATGTCCGCAACACCATTTTCCTGGTGATTTCTGCAGCACTACTGCTGCCGACGCTGGACTCAGGAGGGTAAGTACTGAAAAACACGGGTGCAGGGTGTGCAGTGTAGGTCGCCCGGGTGCACCGCATACACTATATATATATACATACATACATACATATATATATATATATATATATATATATATATATATATTTCAGATGATACTAGATGCTTGATCCCACAACTAAGCATCTAACACACATGTTCCCATCATGACTCACACTGAACTTGATTATAGTTTTTTTTTTTTTTTTAAGTACTTTTTCTCAAATATTATAGGATAACCATAGCAGCATGGCATTAAACATAACACAGGGGAATTGATATTCCCGACAAAGTAGGTCAGAGTGAAATGCATGCTGTTTATTGGTGAAAGATAGCTGTAATTTAGTATGCTGCACACTGCACACTATAACAAGAAAATTTTTGGTGTGGCACAATAAAACCCAAAACAAAATCACTGGTGCACCTTGCTAAGTAGGGCAGATTGTATAGCTAAAAACTATGCTCTCATCCTTCAGTACTGCCCTTTCCCTCGCTAAACAATCATACTTCCTACCTCTATGACTGTTTGTTATCACCCATTTTGTTATTGTTATTTCAAATTGTAAAGCGCAACGGAATTTGCTGCGCTATATAATAAACTGTTAATAATACTTCAAAATTCTCATCTCTACCCAGTCTTCCAACCCCTGGCGCCTCTTTGCCACTGTGAACTCCCTCCTCTGCCCACCACCACCTCCTCTCCCTTCCTCATTGTCTGCTCTTGACTTAGCCACTTATTTTACATCCAAGATGGACTCCATATGTCAGTACATCACATCCCACCAGACCAGCAAGCAGCTACCACCCATCCCTTGCCACCCCTCCCCTTCCCTCACACCTCTGACATCTTTCTCCCATGTATTTGGTGAGGAAGTCATGGGTCTCACGCATTCCACCCCCACCACCACCTCCCCACTTGACCCTATTCCCTCCCACCTCCTCCGCTACCTCTCTTCTTCTGCCTGTTCCCATCTTGCCCACCTTCTCAATCTCTCCCTCTCATCAGGCACTGTCCCCTCTACCTTCAAGCATGCTCTTGTCTCCCCTATTCTTAAAAAACCTACCCTTGATCCAAACACCCGCTCCAACTATCGACCCATCTCTTTCCTCCCTTTTTGCCTCCAAACTCCTTGAGCGTATGTCTATAATCGCTTCACTGCCTTTCTTTCCTCCCACTCACTGCTTGACCCATTCCAGTCTGGTTTCTGTTCTCTCCACTCCACTGAAACTGCCCTCACAAAAGTCTGCAATGTCCTCCATGCTGCCAAATCTAAGGACCACTACTCTCTGTTTATTCTTCTTGACCTCTCTGCTGCTTTTGACACTGTGGACCACCCTCTCCTTCTGCAAATCCTTCACTCTCTTGGTCTGTGTGACACTGTCCTCTCCTGGCTGTCCTCCTACCTCTCTGATCGTTCCTTCTCTGTCTCCTCTTATGACGCTACCTCCTCCCACTTTCACTAACTGTTGGTGTCCCCCAAGGTTCTGTTCTTGGTTCTCTCCTTTTCTCTCTCTATACGTCCTCTTTAGGTGAACTCATTAGTTCTTTTAACTTCCAATATCACCTCTTTTCTAATGACACTCAAATCTATCTTTCCTCCCTTGATCTCTCCACAGCTCTCCTCACTCGTATCCCCAACTGTCTCTCTGCTATCTCTTCCTGGATGTCCCAGCGCTTTCTTAAACTCAACATGTCCAAGACAGAGCTGATCCTCCTCCCACCCTCCCGCACAACCTCACCTCCCACAATCTCATTAACCATTGACGGCATGACTATTTCCTCTAGCCCCCAAGTACGCTGTCTTGGCATAATCCTTGACTCCTCCCTCTCCTTCAAACAACACATTCAGCACCTCTCACAAACCTGTCACTTTCATCTCAAAAACATTTCCAGGATCAGACCCTTTCTCATACAGGATGCCACCAAGACCATTATCCACTCACTGATTATTTCCAGACTGGATTACTGTAATCTCCTCCTAACTGACCTCCCTGACAATTACCTCTCTCCAATCCAATCTATCCTCAGTGCTGCTGCCCGGCTCATCTTTCTCACCAAACGCGCTACATCCTCCTCCCCTCTCCTACACGCCCTTCACTGTCTTTTCTTTTCTTCCCTTTCAGAATCCAATTCAAACTTCTCACACTCACTTATACCCCTTTTCCACTAGTCCTTAAAACACGGGTAAATGCACGGGGGCGCGCATTTACCCGTGTTTTTCCCTAGTGGAAAAGGGTCCCCCTGCAAATTCCCGGATCAAGTGATCCAGGAATCCTACCCGGGTAGCTAGCCGGGTTGAACACGTGTTCAACCCGGCTAGCTGTCTAGTGTGAATGGGAGCCGTGTCGATGCGACACGGCTCCCGTTCACAGTGTATGGGAGGGCGGCGCTGGGAGATCATGTGATCTCCCAGTGACGCCCCTGCCGCGTCACTAGCAGCGTCACCAACCCGGCAATATGCCGGGTTGGGGAGCGCTGTCTGAAAGGGGGCTGTAGCACGGGTCGCAGCCGTGTCAGGTGACACGGCTGCGACCCGTGCGGTATCCGTTCAGATGGTCGACCATGTTATGGTTGACAGTCATTAGGTCGACCACTATTGGTCGACATTGACATGGTCGACATGGACACATGGTCGACACATGAAAATGGTCGACACATGAAAAGGTCGACATGAGTTTTTTAACTTTTTTTTCTTTTGGGGAACTTTTCCATACTTTACGATCCTAGTGGACTACGATTGGAACGGTAATCTGTGCCGAGCGAAGCGAAGGCACCATGCCCGAAGCATGGTGAGCGAAGCGAGCCATGCGAGGGGACGCGGTGCACTAATTGGGGTTCATGGTCACTCTACGAAGAAAACGACACCAAAAAAAGTTAAAAAACGCATGTCGACCTTTCATGTGTCTACCATTTTCATGTGTCGACCATGTGTCCATGTCGACCATGTCAATGTCGACCAATAGTGGTCGACCTAATGACTGTCGACCATAACATGGTCGACCATTCATACCGGAACCGACCCGTGCTACTAGTGGAAAAGGGCTATTACAAAGCAGTCAGCCACTCCTCTCCCATTTACATCTCTGACCTTATCTCCCTTTACTCTCCCACCCATCCTCTTCGCTCTGCTAATGCACGCCGGCTCTCCTGTCTTCTGATTACTTCCTCCCACTCCTATCTCCAAGATTTTTCATGTGCTGCTCCCTTACTCTGGAATTCTCCACCTCTCTACAGAACTTCAAACGGGCTCTTAAGACCCACTTCTTTACCATACCCAGCCAAATCTCATCCTAACCCTCTGTCCCACGCTCGGTCTACCCCATTTGTGTCACCCCTGTCGGTCTTCCCCTCCCCTTTAGAATGTAAGCTCTCACGAGTAGGGCCCTTTTCCCTTTAATAATCCTCAACTGCCCAAATCATGCAGTTTTCAGCCACCTTGATACTTATCTCAGTGTCGTCTACTGATGCAGTTATTCTTAGTTACCCTGTACTTGTCCTATATTGTCTTCAACCATGAGTCACTGTTTTCCTGTTTTGATTATGTGCATATGTTCTCTGTAATTGGGTGCTGCGGAAGCCTTGTGGCGTCATATAAATAAAGGATAATAATAATAATAATAATAACAACTGAGTATGCCACACATATTGTATTGTGATAAAGTGTACATACCTCACAATGATCCCAATTACTGTGGGACAGTCCAGGTGTGTGTGTGTGTGTGTGTGTGTGTGTGTGTGTGTGTGTGTGTGTGTGTGTGTGTGTGTGTGTGTGTGTGTGTGTGTAAAAAGGAGGGAACACGCTCCCAAAATGTACCACAACCATTTTATCGTGATTACAACACCAGCATGCTGCACTCATGACCCCTATGTACTTTACCATTCAGAATCACCCAATATTGGATATAGGAGTTAAGACATAATTAGTGCAAGCATTAATATTGTGTATTTCAGCAAGGCAAACCCAATTATCCAGCACATTATTCTGGTCCACCATTCCCATCATATGCAGCCCCACCAATACCTTATACACCATGTGTATGTGTATGTATATATATATATATATATATATATGTGGAAAGAATAGAGGCGGCACTCACGCAGACTTTTGCAGGTAATTTGGTACATTAAACTGACCTTTTTTACCTGCAAAAGTCTGCGTGAGTGCCGCCTCTATTCTTTCCACATGTATATGAGGTAATACCTCTGGGAGGGCACCGCAGCTTCTACACCTTTACAGAGGAGTGCCGGGACTTTCTGTGCATATATATATATATATATATATAAAGGCTATTCCGATAGTTACCCCGTTGGCCGATGGTTTATTACTGTACATGTGGCTGGACGTGGACTGATTGACAGAGACTGTTTGTGGGTGGTAAAGGGAGGGTGGTTACAAAAACGTGACATGTCATGGCTATTTTATAGGTGTGACCGAGTCAGCGACTGCATCTTGTACACAGATTCACTTGCGCCATTGTCTTAGGGGGTAATTCGGACCTGATCGTAGCAGCAAATTTGTTAGCAGTTGGGCAAAACCATGTGGACTGCAGCGGGGTGGGGGGTCCAGATATAACATGTGCAGAGAGAGTTAGGTTTGGGTGGGGTGTGTTAAAACTGAAATCTAAATTGCAGTGTAAAAATAGAGCAGCCAGTATTTACCCTGCACAGAAACAAAATAATCCACCCAAATCTAACTCTCTCTGTAATTGTTATATCTGGCCCCCTGCAGTGCACATGGTTTTGCCCAACTGCTAACAAGTTTGCTGCTACGATCAGGTCTTAATTACCCCCTTAGTTCCATAGAGGTACTCTGAAGGTTGATAATCGACTGCCCTGCATCTGATACAGGGGGTCATTCCGAGTTGTTCGCTCGCTAGCAGTTTTTTGCAGCCGTGCAAATGCTATGCCGCCTCCCACTCGGAGTGTATTTTAGCTTAGCAGAAGTGCGAACGAAAGGATCGCAGAGCGGCGGCAAACTTTTTTTGTGCAGTTTTAGAGTAGCTCTATACCTACTCAGCGCTTGCGATCACTTCAGACTGTTCAGTTCCTGTTTTGACATCACGAACACGCCCTGCGTTCGCCCAGCCATGCCTGCATTTTTCCTGGCACGCCCGAGTTTTTCCAAACACTCCCTGAAAACGGTCAGTTGACACCCAGAAACGCCCTCTTCCTGTCAATCACTCTGCGGCCAACAGTGCGATTGAAAAGCTTCGGTAGACCTTGTGTGAAACTACATCGATCGTTGCAATAGTACGATGCGAGTGCGCATTGCACCGCATACGCATGTGTAGAAGTGCAGTTTTTTGCCTATTCGCTGCACAGCGAACGAATGCAGCTAGCGATCAACTCGGAATGACCCCCACTGTGTCTTTGCAGTTGCTTGGATTTGCAACCCCTCCAGTGGGCCTTTCCATACAAATCCTGGAGGCTGCAACATTTGCATATTTTTTATCTGCATAGAGAGATGCAGTAGCAGTGGCATTAGTGTACCACCCTTTACTCAGACCCAATATGGTCAATTTTACTCTTAGTAGTAAAAATAATAATAATAATAATAATAATAATAATAATAGTATTGGTAAAAGTAATAATGTTTATATAGCATTTTTCTCCAAAAGGACTCAAAGCACTTTATATTTGCAGGAAATAACCCACATTACAAAAGAGGCAGCCACCTAGTTACTGAATACTGAATATCAAATGCAATGTACTCTCAAGATCCCCACATAAACAGGGTGGTAGTCATGTGACCGCCGGTCGGCTGACCGACAGTCACATGACCTCCTCCGTGAGCCCGACGGCTCACTATCCCGATGGTCGGCATGCCGACCAACAGGGACTATTTCCACTCGTGGGTGTCCACGACACCCATAGAGTGGGAATAGAACCCGTGGCGACCGCAGGTCGCCACCGAGCCCGCAGCGTGGCGAGCGCAGCGAGCCCGCAAGGGGCTTGCTGCACTCGCCCCTCCCCGCCGGGAACCCGGCGTCGGTATGCTGCCGGGATCCCGGCGTCGGTAAGGTGACCGGTGGTCAGGAGACCGCCGGTCACCCGTACTACACCCCATAAACACTCTGTGGGCTCATACCACTCATGAAAGTACTAGGTGAAGTATTCTTCTTGGGATAAGCAAACCGCAAAGAGATGATTTCACTTTGGGGAGACGTAAAGTATGAAACACTGGCGTTTCTATAATGGGTGCAATGTGTGCGGTGCACACAGGCCCCTGAGTCCAGGGGGTGCCCACACCGCACACATTGCACCCATTTTAAAACTTACCTTTCCGGAGTCCAGCGCCGGGTGCAATCACGGTGGAAATCGCTGCCACGGTAGCCAAATTGGTCTCCGGATCATGGCAGGTGCCATGTTTCCGTAGACCTGTGAATGTGGATTAGACTCCGGCACAATGATGAAGTCTACAGCGCCGTACAGAGGAGGTGGCCAACCCAGAGAGGTGCACACGGGCCCCCTCCTCTGTTGAAACGCCCCTGGTATGAAATACAATATATAGCCAACAAGATCTCTGCAGAGCCAGCAATTCCGTGGATTAAATTACCCACATATGTACCAGGTGAAGCAGCACTACAATGGGTGGGATAAACAATACATGGAAATGTCATCTACAATGGGGAAATAAAAAATATGTTTTACCGTTAGTAATACAATCAACACAAAGAATCATGAGTTCCACATGTTTTCTATTATACTCATGAACAACATAGATGGGGGAAGCAATTTGTAGAAATGTTATGATAGAAGAAGATAGATAGATAGATAGATAGATAGATAGATAGATAGATAGATAGATAGATAGACAGACAGACAGACAGACAGACAGACAGACAGACAGAGAGATAGAGATAGATAGATAGATAGATAGATAGATAGATAGATAGATAGATAGATAGATAGATAGATAAATGCCTCCTGGGAAGTAGGGAATGTGTTGGGTGTGTGTGTGTGTGGGGGGGGGGGGGGGGGGGATACTTAGTTGCAAGTGGGACAGGTTGAAGTTTGTCATGTTAGGCAACACAGGCTACTTTAGCCAATTAAACAAAATTTCATTTTGCAGAATGTGATTATTGAAACTGAATAAAGTCTTGTACAGGGTGAATGTACAGAGGTCTTCTCAACATAAGGAGAGCATGCAAACCTTTACTCACTAAGATTAGTTATATGTATAACCAGGCGCATTTGCACTTCTGCGTAAATAAAATTTGTAGGTGCACTTCGACCAATACAAAAAAAGGGTTCAAACACAAACAAAAGACACATGTAATAAGACAGTAACAATATCCCGCACTCTCTTTATTACTTAGTAGAACTAGGTTGCATTTCATTTTACTTCTACACATTGCCCATAAACTAATCTGAATAAAACTGGCATGGTCATGCCACGTTTGGGGTCATGCCATGTCATTTGCAAAGTGTTGGGCTATCCTTTTCTTCCCTTCTTCAGAAAAACTCTAGAATTGCCATCCACCCCACAGCTATGAGCCTCTAGTGAATGAGGCACCCACTCACCATGGTGGTGTCCCTTTTCACCATGTGGAGCGTGGATTTACCTTTCAACTTCCCAGGAGTATGGATAATCATGCCAACTATTGCGGAAGATTTTATTTTGGAGTTCTAGAATGCTAACTTGTACTCTCCTTCATGTAGGGGGTATTTCAAAAGACCAAGAAATGAGTGAACAAGACAATGCACTAGAAGATGTATGGGTAAATGTATGAAGCAGTAATAAGAGTGGAGAAGTGAGCCAGTGGAGAAATTGCCCATGGCAACCAATCAGCTGCTCTGTATAATTTTATTGTATGCAAATGATAAATGTTACTACAATGCTGATTGGTTGCTATGGCCAACTTCTCCACTGGCTCACTTTTCCACTCTTATCACTGCTTCATACATTTACCCAATAAAGAAGCATTGTGGTTTATAAATGATCCATAGTGAGAAGAGTCTGCCATTTAATAACTTTTGCTCAGTTGAAAACGTTGTTGACAAATAACTTTTTCTACTAACGTTATCAATGAAAGCAAGATCCACCAAGTTGGAGTAAAACATATGCCTTTCATAGGTCATAGATCATTCCCTCTTCATCATACAGTGATATTATATGTGTTGTATGTAATAGATATCAAGGTCACATACTGTTTCAAACGTTCTAATATTATCACATGAAATGTCCTTTATATGAATTGTATGATAATGCTTAGGTAACTGGAATTATTATCAAACAAATGTCTTATTATACAGCACTTTGCAGCTAGGACAATCATGTCAGTTATACTGATTCTTGAACAATATGGTCTGTTTCACTTGGTGCATGGACCAAACAACTAGATCTCAGTGGGGCCTATTGCATTTGGTAAATAGGAGGATTTATGAGCACGTCTGAAATGATCTGACCAGATTTTTTGGATTGATGTACCAATTTCACCATATTCTTGAATGTTAAGATTATGGTAACTGTAATACAAACAAACTACTTGTCTACTTTTGAAAATACATTTCAGGGAGATTATGAAAGTAACACCTACAATGGCAGACGTCTACTGATGCATCTGAGAGTTATGTCAAAATATGACATACATCCAAAATGAGCCCTAAAGTAGTGAGTAAGAGCTACTTGTTGATGAAAGACAGTGATACATTTCAGGGCTTGCCCGTGGATTGTGTTTAACAAGACGTTACATAAAAGTGGCCATAAGAAACCTTACTTGCAATGCATAGTTGCCGACATACTGGCTCCTCTCTCCGGGAGAAAGCAGCCAGGTCGGCCCAACAGTGGAGCAGGGCGGAGGTATGATGAGTTGATGGGGCAGGGTGGAGGTGGAACGGGGTGTGGTGACCACGATTGCGTCATTGTAGCCATGTCCCCATTCTGTGGTGCCAATATTACCAGTATTATACTGCAGGGAGCAAGGCTATGATGACATTATTAAGAGAGAATCACGTCATCGACTGGCCAGACCACCCACTTTACTCACTAAGTGGGCAGCTGGGCAGTGGGGTACCTACAAAATCGTGAAACTTGCCTGTTCTTCCTGAGGGGCGAGAGGAACACCCGAATTTCGGGAGCCTCCCGGCCATTCCAGGTGGGTAGGCAAGTATGATGCAATGTAGCCATAGAGTACATTGTTCCTTATAACCAATGCAGGGAAATAGCACTGATGATCCAGTTTTAATGTACAGTGTATATATATATATATATATATATATATATGTTTTTTTCTGAAGAATATAACTGCTAGCCAGTAACGTGTGGTCAGATGAAGCAGAGTCTCTCCTGTCATATTCCAGAGTTTTGATATAAAAATTATATGAAAAATACAAAGAAGATATTGTAAATCAAAAATGCAGCAAATTTCCAGAAGTATATACTGCTGAACCATTATATAATGCCCACATGAACCTTCTGGTTCATACATGTGTGTGTAAATCTGGCTTTGATACTAGCCAGTGCTTCCCCAGCCAGTTACCTCACTGCACCTCACTGACTGCTACATAATGGGATAAGATAGGGAGATATCTAAACTCTTCAGGGAGTCAGAGAGATTACTACAATTTCTGGGTGTCTCCCTGACAATCAGGGATAATTGGCAAGTATGAAGTAAATGGCCTAGGGTGACTTTTTACATTTGTCTCATATAAATGATACAAGTTGCTATATGGTCATGTTCTAGAGTCAGAAGTAGCATAAAGACTGAGACTGAGGGTCTCGTACATAATTGGGCATACCTCCCTTTGTTTAGTGTAAAATACACACAGTAGTGCTGAGTATGCCCACAGGAAATAGTGTACACATACATTTGTATACAGATTAGTCATGTGCACCCCTTACACTTAGGGGCAGAATCAGTTAAGCACGTGTTATCTCTCAGTGGCTGATTTCTACTCACAACCTATGGAAATCAGCCGCTGCCACTAGCTAGAAAATTGTGAAGCGTGAGTTGCTCTAATGGCATATTTATCAATTATCAGATTTTAGACCCAATAACTGTAATTTCTTATCACTGCTTGAAATTAAATACTGCCCAAATGTATTAATATACACCCGCAGGGACATGGGCTTCAAAAGTAGCATGTCCTTGCAATGTGTTCAGAGTGAAGTCACAACATCAGTGGTCACTTTACTTCTGTATCGGGACTCCTATGCATGGGAGGTCTTCAGTTTGCCGACTGTCGGGATCCCGGCGCACAGTATACCGGCGCCGGAATCCCAACAGCCGGTATACCGACACTTTTTCTCCCTCTTGGGGGTCCATGACCCCCCTGGAGAGAGAATAGATAGCCGTGCCCGCAAGGGGCTCATTTGCGCTCGCCCAGCTGTCGGTATGCAGGCGGTCGGGATTCCGGCGCCGGTATGTTGGCCGCTGGGAGCCCGGCCGCCGGCATACCCTACTACACCCCTATGTATGGTCCACTGACCATACATGTGTGGTGGCTATTGCTGGGTAGAGCTCTGGAGGAGCCCTCTACTGGTATTTTTCTGCTGAATGTTGCCAATAGGCTTCAACAGGCTAACGCCATCTTCATCTTGGCAAATAAATCTGACAGCTTTGCAGCCCCATGAAGGGAGGGACCGTAGCAGATATGAAGATATCTGATGTGACCCCCTCCATGGATTATTTGGGGGATACTTATTATTTGTGGGTATCTGTTTTGGGGAATATCCCCCAATTACTAATCGATAAATAGGCCACAGAGTGGTGGAATGGGGGAGGAAAAGGGCGTACAAACACTGACCAAGTGCAGTAAAGGTAGGTTCATGTAATTGCGACTTAGTCCAACCAGCATGGATATGTCACTTGCTGTTGATGGTCGCTAAACACATGTAGAATAAGCCACTTGTACCTATTCAGAAAGACTCTGGCACTATTTGTTCACTTCTGCGCATATGCCATATTTCCACATTTATCATTGTGAAGATGTTCTCACTGAGATAAGGTAGGCGGGTGGCTACTGCACACATGTGTGTGGGAGGGAGCACAGGACAGTTGATTGCCACATAACTTGCCCCAGTGTTGAGCACATGCTGAAAAGTCCATATGTTTCTCAGTCATCATAGGTTGCATTTTTTATGGCCATGCACCTTCTCCACCCCCCCCCCCCCCCACCAACCACCTCCACCCCCCGATCAACCCAGACTGTGGGGTAGATGTATTAACCTGGAGAAGCATAAGGAAGTGATAAACCAGTGATATGTGCAAGGTGATAAAGGCACCAGCCAATCAGATCCAATATGTACATTAACAGTTAGGATCTGATTGGTTGCTGCCTTTATCTCCTTGCACATATCACTGGTTTACTGGTTTATCAGGGGCAGATTTATTAAGCTCGGTGAAGTGATAAAGTGGAAGGTGATAACGCACCAGCCAATCAAATCCTAACTACCAAGTCACAGGCTGGGTTTGAAAAATGACATTTAGGAGCTGACTGGCTGGTCCTTTATCACCTTCCACTTTATCACTTCACCGAGCTTAATAAATCTGCCCCTCACTTCTTTATGCCTTCTCCAGGTTAATACATCTGCCCCTGTGTTTGAAAAGTGACAGGAGTTGATTGGTTTGTGGGCTTTTTTTTTCTACTTTATCTCCCCATTTGAATTCTTTGCATCTTGGGAGCCAATACGGATCTTTGAGCTGGCATAGTTGCTGAGATTTTCAAATAGCAAATACATTGTTATTTTCCAAGGTAATCTGAGTCTGTATGGCTTAGTGGAGTCTCAATAGAAATGAATGAGCTGGAATCTTCTTCATGATGAAATTTACTAAAACCTGGTAATTTCTTATATATTCAATAGTTTTTATTAAATTTTGACATAAAACTAAAAAAAATCTAAATGTAAATCTGGAGAATAGCATCTTATACGCATAATAAATACAATAATGAATAACACTATACAGTTGATCTTAATTGATAAGCAAAAATAAGTCACAAGGGACAAATCTTTTAAATCTATTCCTAACCCTGGAAACTACAGTAAGGACAGTGGCCACTGTGGTACTGGTAAATGTACAGGTGAAACAAGCAGAAAATACTCTTATGTTTCGTGCTGTGTTACACTCATATATGTATCAATGGGGTTTATTTGGCTGTGGCATGGCAGTTTTGGAGCCGATTGGCTGGTACTTTATCTCCAGCAACGTTATCTCCATTCAAGGCTTAGTAAATAGATCCCAATGTATCGGTTTATTTTAGTGAGTTTAATTATGTCTCTTCTATCTGCCCGGAAAGCTCAAATATATCTCCCATTAGTTGCAATATCATTGTCAATCATCTCCAGGATCTACTGTCAGTTCACCACATTGACTTACTGGCCTCCGTGCATCGGACAGTGAGAGATGTATCACAGCAATGTTTCTCTGTAGAGAGGAAATAGGACATCATGCGAGTATTTGAGTCAGTACATAGCTGACCTGAAGTGCATCTGTCTTTGTTTTAGAAAGTAGTAGCCCTGTGTGCCCATAGGAAGGCGCTGTAGGACAAGTCTCTTGTAGTCTGTGAATTAGTGTGTGAAGTGCCCTTTGGTTAACCTGAGAGGGAATTGCTAACACGTGGTCTTAGCTAATGTCCTGTGTTCATTATATCTAAGACGTATGTGGCATAAGCCAAGTACTAAAATCTTTTAAGCATCAGTTAAGATGCACAATGAAAACACTTGGAGATGCAGCGTCTTACATTTACTTTAGCATTCTAGTATACAGGAGTGTATAATTGTACATGATAGATAGCTAAAAATGCAGGTCAGACAAGAATTAATGTACTGGTTAAATAATGCACCTGCTTTGCCTGTTTGCAGAGTTGCTCCTTAAACCATACTCCATATATTAATTCCCACACGTTTCAAAACTGATAACACACTTCACAAAAGTATTATTATTTTTTCTTCTTAATTTTACATCAACAACTGGGCTTTAGAGTGGAGGTAAATAGCACTGGAATATCTGAACTTGAAATCCTGTAATACCATTAAAACCAAAAACGCACCTCTGTACGTGATTAATGGCACTGCTATCCTTCAGTTAAGCATTGTCTGAATAATGTATGTATGTATGTATGTATGTATGTATGTATGTATGTATGTATGTATGTATACTCGTGCAGCACTGATTCATGTTCCTACAGTAACACACAACACACAATTACTTGATTACTTTACATAAGAAGTGTACACATCTCATCATTATGCTAATTGCATTGTCCCTATGAAAATGACACCATGAGTCAAAAAAAGAGCATATATATATATATATATATATATATATATATATATATATACATGCATACATACACACGTGTGTGTGTGTGTGTGTGTGTGTGTGTGTGTGTGTTTGTTAATTTAAGATGGTTAAAATGTAACAAACGGTGGTTATGCTCCATTAGAAAATGACACAACCATTGCATGTAAAACTGCATTAATCGTATATTAACATCCCATTACAGAAGTGTATTTCTTTTGTACTGCTATGTTGCATATACAGCTGCACATATGGTGCATTTGAAGTAAGTCATTGTTTGATAAATTGTATTTCTCATCCTGCTTACTGAGTGTCACCTCCTTAACACGTACCATCCAAACTCTATTTTGCTCAAAAGGCTTATTCACACCATTTTGTTTTATTACTTTACAACCCTAAGATTACACCTCTTTTTTCACAGCCTTCAAAGTTCAAAGATCTTCTCACTTTCAGAACCAGAGGTTGTAAACAATTTGTTGGCATGTAAATGACTAGTCACCTCAGAGGCAGGCAGGATATATATCGTTATTTTTTTCCTGTAATACTGTCCTTTTGTCACATAGATACACTGAAACGTTTATGCACTCTTATTAAAAGACCAGTTATTATTTAAATGCGCATTTAAAGTATTGATAATAATTCCTGTATGTACCAATGAGATGAAGAATAAAACGTCAGGAGCCTAGTAAGTAAACTTAAATTAACTGATTAACTGAAGACGTTTAATCTTAGCAAACAATTACCAGTTATTTCAAGAGCCATAATACAAATCATGTTCTCATACTAATTCTGTTATAATATTTCCCTATATATTTAGTACAATTGTAAATCTGTAAAACCAACTGACTCAAGTAATAATTTGCAATGTCATGTTTCTAGTTGCAATCTGAAATATCTTTATATGCACCTTTATTTGTAATAAATATTGGGACTGCTGTGCAATGGAAGTTTTACTTTTAGGTTTTTTTTCGTGTGTGTGTGTGTGTGTGTGTGTGTGTGTGTGTGTGTGTGTGTGTGTGTGTGTGTGTGTGTGTGTGTGTGTGTGTGTGTTACTATTGGAAGCTTCTGGGAATCTCAATCTACTGAATAGAAGTTTAAAGCTGATGGTTATTTATGGTTCCACTGAGATGAGCCCTGAGTGGCTGGATGAGAGCACGTGATTCCAATAAACTTTGTTTTATGGCTTGAGAGTTGACAAGCTAAAATATAATTCCCACCATAAATTAGTTTAAGAGCATACAAGTGCAGATGCGTTTTGTTCCTGGATGTAGTAATAAGGATAGTGTTTAGAAAGGATCATTCTGCTTGGATCTCTTAGCACCGGAGCATTCTAACTGCTGGATCTACTGTGCAAGAAGAAGCAGAAAAAGTAAGTGATTTTACATGTAATCAAATAGCAGATGGAAGTTCTGGGACAGGGTACACGTGTTTGTGGTTATACATTACTAGCTATGAAGAAACAAAAAAAACAACAACAACCCAATGGTATACATATAGTATGTTTCTCTTGCCTGTACGTAATGTGTGGGTCCCATCTATAGAATGAATAATGTTATTATTGCCAGGTACGTTTGAACTATGAACTTGAGAATCAGTTTTCTAGATCAAAATATTTGTGAATAGTCTTTATTCTAGTAGCCTAATAAGAAATATTATAGCATTATATATTCGTATGTGTTTATTCGTTATTTAGATATTTAAAAAAAAAAAAAAAGCAATTCTGTAATCCAAACAAAATGTGAATTATTAACCTAATTTACAGTGACACTTTGTTGCAATCTATGTAGTGCACCTATTAATTCTAATAATTCCTTTCTGTTGCAACAGGTTACACACAATGGAGAGACACGTGGAGTAAGTATAGTTCTTTACTCACAATTTTGCTTGTAATATTTCTTTTTAATGCCCCGATATTTGTCATTAGAACTTTAGAAACCAAGATAGTGTCACAGAATTTTTATGTTGCATTTTGAAGATTTTCTTAGAGGTGTATATGAGGTGTAACTATTATCCAGATTTCTGTTGAGTATGTAAATTACAATGATGAAATGTGAGAATATTAACATGTGGCTGGAATATTGACTGGGTCGTTAGTTTTGATTGGAAAGTGATGTAGAGATAAAATAGTTTTGTAGAATTTTATTGGTTCGGGATATTTTCCAGATGTTTAGCCTGGTGGGTTTTGGTTTAATTGTAATACTTCCTTGATTTGTTGTATTGTGTAGCGCCTCCCACAGTAAGGATGGATATACAGTACATTACATTACAGATACAGAACAGTACAATATGGTGGCTGGGTGATCGCTTGTACGGTTTATTGTATTGTCGTGTATTCGTGGATTGGCAACATCGAAAGTGCTTACACATTTATTATTTTTAATGAGAAAACTGTTTTATGTTAAACAAAACAGAAAGCCTGCTACAATGTAACACAGAAAGAAGCATCGAATATTGCTAATAATTCAATGTTGTATTTGGCATTACAGCATTGTACCTCTAGGTTTAGATACATTTTTATTGATTTTATAAAAAAAAAAAAAAAAATTTCTTCCAGTGACTGAATAATGTTATTTACTACCAACATTACAGCATGTTTATTCTATTGGTCCGGCAGCAATTACATGAATAAAATGGAGCTATCATGTAACTTTCGCTCTCAACCAATTTTCTTATTTAAGAGACCACTTGGCTGGTAAAAAAAAAATCTGCGACTCACGTGTATTATCATGCTAATTACAATAAGTAATTTTTTGCATTGTTTTATTCTTCAGCCATCTGACTGTCACTTCATCATTCCTGCAGCCATGTTAGGATTTCATATCTTTATTGCACAAAATATTACTTTCCTTTACTATAAAACATTGAATATAGTTTTTGCATGAAGTAGGCCAGAGAAAAAGAGGGGGAGATGAAAAGCAGTTGTATGGCCAGTTGGACAGGGAGGTGAATATTTAACGCTTTTGTTCATCAATAACGCTGTGGCTTTGACCTGTCTGAGCAAGCCCTGAGATAAGGTGAAATGCAGGTCACCGCGTCTAACTAATATGAAAATGTGAACGAAATTTTAGCTGTCCTTTACTTATACATTTTTCTCGTTGGGGTTTGACAGACCCACATCTAGTAAATTCCATATTACGCGTTCATATTTTTTTTTAATTATTTTTGTCAAGGTGCTACTATTATAAATTTGTTTTAGAATATAATTACGTTTCTTAATATCATAATAGCGACAGATTTCCTTAAACAAACGTTGCTATAAAATAAATATCTGTATGGCAAATGACAGCATAGCTTACATAAAGAATAAACATACATTTGATGTGCAGGGGAGGAGATATTTATTGCCATAATTAACGTGTTTTTTTTAATCCAAATATTATCGCAGATTATTAAAACAGAAACCCAAAAATATGTACACATCAGAGAGTAGGCGATAAGAAATGTGTAACTGAGTTGGAAAGTTACACACACAGTTTTAGATGGTAATTCTTCTTATAAGAGAGCTTATTTATCACTGTTCTGCAGAGGGAAGTAGAGGGAGAATTCTTGTGGATCCTGAACTTTTGTACTCTGCTGTGTGTCTTTAAAAATAATGAAACATTGTGATATGTTTGCAAATGATTTCAAATGCCCTTTTGACCTGGACTGCACCATAAACGCTACCACACTGAATTCTGAAGATAGTCCAAAGGTTTGTTTCTCAGAAGAAACTTTACTGGTATGTAATACTTGACACTGCATTTTAATTTTTTCTATAGCTATATACATTTTTTGCTGTCATATAATAATTTGATCTTTTTATTGGCAGTCCACTCAAAATCCATATTATTTTTCATTTTATACTACAGAGCTATCAACGTGAGCTCACAATATATTTTGACAATCTTTTGCTGCTGTGTGTTTTATTCTTGTGATTATATATATATATATATATATATATATATATATATATATATATATATATATATATGTTGTTGCATACAGATGTAATCATTGTACACGTTTTTGGATATCAGAGGTTGCACGTATAATGTAAGAGAATGTGTTTGATGCTGAGATAACATTGGATTAGAAATGAGATTTTATATTGTACAGGGGGGATTTATGACCTGGCTGGAGCAGTGGGATTGTGTTTAGTAGCTTTGTATTTGTTTAGCAAACCCAGGGCATCTTTGGACCTGACACTCTTGCCTTGTAACTTCTTTCTCAAAAGTTTATATAATAATACACTACAACCCACAATCTGATCAATCAAAAAAACAGGGTACTACACGCGTTAACAGTGTTGTAATTCATTTATTAATCAGATGTATATGATCTTTGTATTTATTCAAATTGCTGTTTGAAATGGTATTACTTTTCATTCTGTTTGTTTACCTGACGATTTTCTGCTTGTGATAGTTGACACTACGCCTTCATACCTGATATCATCCCTGTAATACAGACACTAGGTGATTTGTACCAGCTCATAGGTATCCTAGGTAGATGAACTGTTATTACGTTGTCTATATGTACCCTGTAGAACCGAATTTGTGTGGTGTTCACATAGTCACAGATTCGATTCTAGGGGAATATATGGTCGATGCAAAAACTTCGATAAGACCACCAAGAATATTTGATATTAAACAATCACATTGAGGATAAATCGTGTAATTTCCTCAAGCAGATGTTTTCTCTCATATCATTCATATTCATTACAGCTACTATACATATAACATACAGTCTATTGGATGATTTCCACCTATATGTAATATTCCATTTATTATATACAATACTGAATGAGGCTGACCGCTCAAACCATATGTGCGTTCTAATACTACAGTACAATAATATCAGGGTTGTACATTGTCTGCGTGTACGTGTATATTTTACAGACATTTGCATGTGGTATAACAGTTATATGTTTTACAATGAGCTGTATGTGTGAACCTGCATCGCATAAATTCTAGACAAATACTGATTCATGCTCAATTCAATCTTCACAATTGAAGCGTTATAACAACTTTCAATATAAAATAACATATTTTGTTTGGGACCTTGTGCTTATTTTCTCGTCTGTGACATTATTTCTGATTTAAGTATGTGGAAAGTAAACCAGAAGTTACTGATTGTCTAATTTTTTTCAACCTGACTACATTCTGGTAACTTTTGGATGACCCCTGTGAAACAAAGCCAAGACAGGTCTATTGTACATATTATAGTGCCCCTGATGTTCCCCTGACAATTTAAGATCTATTTTTCTTCCCATTTTGGGTTTAACCCTGAATTAAATAGGATTTAGGTTCTTTGAAAACATCAAACTGTAGCCACAACTCACCCTATAATCAGAATTTGCTGTAAAAATATATTACTATAAAGTCAGTTGTGACTAAAATCTGTACTTTAACAGTGATCAAGAAAGGATTTATTTTAGGAACACATGAAATGTGTGATTAAGAGGAAGGGGGAGGAGGTGTTCATAATGATCCAATTAAATCAATATTATTTTGTTATTTTCTGAAAATTATGAGGTACAATTAAATACAGTGATAAAGTTCCTGCCTCCTGATTGGCTGGCCGGGTCACGTGGCTCTCTAACTTTATTCAGTTGACAGCAAGTAGGAGGGCTTTATGGAGGCAGAAAAAAAAAGACAACACCAGAAAAATTAGTATTTTCTATCCTCAGAAATTAATGGCCATGAGTTCGTTTATGGTAAACTCTAAGTATGTGGATCCTAAATTTCCTCCTTGCGAGGAATATGTGCAGAACAGCTTCCTAGCAGAGCAAGGCTCTGATTTCTACAGCCACTCGCAGGGCTCTGATTATCAGCACCAGGCAATCTTCTCCCGGCCAAACTACAGCGAGGAGCCCTTCAGCTGTAGCCATGCACCGGGCTCTACATTGCAGCCTCGGGGTCCTGGGCAGGATCAGACTCAGTTCCCTGCTCCTGATGATCCCTGCCCAGCACCAGCCCCGATCTCCAGACCCTGCAGCCAGCAGCAGCCGCAGCAGCACCCCAAAAATGGGAGTTTATCTAAGCCACCAGCAATAGTGTACCCTTGGATGAAAAAAGTCCATGTGAACTCAGGTAAGCAGAAACTTCGCTCTAATACAGACTATACTGGGATCTGGGGGGGTAGTAAGCTGCTGAAAATATTATTTATGGCCATTTAAGCCTAGGAAGCCATTACACTCATCATAAATTTTTATGGTTGAGGGAATAGGCCGTTGGCCATGTGGCTTTGTTTTTTCTGCTCAGCAGCAAACTCCATCTTCAAAGCGTGTGCATGAATTAAGCAAATATTGCAATATAGCGCATAGACCGGGGTGTGTAGCACCTCTGAGTGTTTATGGTCACGTTGGGAGGACAGATTTCATGACGTTTTTATTGTCATTTTTTCCTATTTCTTTATTTCCAGTCAATCCAAATTACACCGGAGGGGAACCTAAGCGGTCCAGGACTGCTTATACCAGGCAGCAAGTTCTGGAACTGGAAAAAGAATTTCATTTTAACAGGTACCTGACAAGACGTCGCAGGATAGAAATCGCACACACTTTGTGCCTCTCTGAGCGCCAGATAAAAATCTGGTTCCAGAACAGGAGGATGAAGTGGAAGAAAGACCACAAACTGCCTAATACAAAAGGGAGATCTTCATCTGGTTCTTCTCAACACATACAAACTGTTACCAAGGAACACCAGACTGACCTGACTGCTTTATAGGGAAATGCATTTTTATTTTATTTTTCTATCCTTCCCTTTTTGAGCTGTAATCGCATAAAATGTTCACAGAACTAAATATATGCATCAGTTCACAGCTCCGGGACATCATTCCATAGGACTATATCCCAGGGTGGCACAGGCTTACAATAATTCCATTTTAGGGGAGAAAAAAAAACAACATATCAAGAATTCGTCTGACTGTCTCCTCAATAGAACATTTTGGACACAATGACTGTGATCATATATATTTTTTCCACACCAGGAAGCTATCACAAATCACAAAGAGATCTGTGGAAATATGTCCTAGGTAACTCTAAATCTGTATGTATGTTCTATTATAATGTACAGGGCAGCATTGGGTTAACAAGGAAATTAGAGAGCAAGTTAGAGGCTCCTTAAATCATAAATGTGGGGACCATATGGACAACCTCTGCCATTATTTCGTTGTTTTTCTTTGTTACTGCCAGTATTAATCACACTATACCAAAATAGGAAAAGAAAAAAAGGTCATTAAATAAACGGGTTATTTTATGTGTAAAGTGTATTCACGTATTTATTTAAAATGAAATTATCTAAAAAGCATACAAAACAAATAAAAACTAAGTAGAAATGACCTAAATAATATCCCATGCCAAAAAAAAAAAAAGAACAGAAATTATAACTGTTCTGAGTCTAT